>NW_015557124.1:987032-987444 GCF_001515605.1 Sinocyclocheilus anshuiensis | reverse complement strand
GTGGTTCGCTGGAGTCCCAAAGCCTTAGAAATGGCTTCATAACCCTTGCCAGACTGATACATGTCAACTATTTTGTTTCTCATCTGTTCTTGAATTTCTTTAGATCGCGGCATGATGTATTGCTCTTTAAGCATGCTTCACTTTGTCAGACAGGTTCTATTTAAGTGATTTCTTGATTCAACATGTCTGGCAGTAATCAGGTCTGGGTGTGGCTAGTGAAATTTAACTTAGCTTTCTAAAATAATGTGGTTAATCACAGTTCTTCCATGATTTAACAGGAGGGGGCAATTAATTTTTTCACGTAGGGCCAGGTAGGTTTGGACAGCTTTTTCCCTTAATAAATGAAATCATCATTTAAAAACTGCATTTTGTATTTACTTGCATTATCTTTGTGTAATATTAAAATTTGTTT
>NW_015557124.1:978262-986691 GCF_001515605.1 Sinocyclocheilus anshuiensis | reverse complement strand
GAAAAAAAAAAAAAAAACAGGAAGGGGCAAAAACCTTTTCACGGCACTGTATATGTCAACAATACTAAAATAACAGCCTCAGTTGTTCCTTTTAGCCACTTTTTTTTACTTCAATCTTTGTTTTATTTCACTCTTAAAAATAAAGATTTCAAAAGGGGTTTCTCACAGTGATCCCATTGAAGAAACCAAAGAACCTTTCAATGAATAATTAATCTTAAAATAATAGCATCAAGACAGTCTAAAGAACCGTTTTCCACCATGAAGCAATGGAAAGGTTCCATTGATGTCAGAGGTTTTTAATGGAACCTTCTGTCACGTGTATGTTCCCGTTTAGTTCCTGTTGTCCTTATTTGGTCCTTCCAGTTCCTTTTCCTATTATTAGTATCACCTGTTCCTTGTTATTAGTTATCCTCATCACCTGTCTGCCCCTCGTTATGTGCCCTATTTAGTTCTAGCCCGTTCTGTTCTCCCTTGTCTGGAATTGTTTGTCAGCTCCTTGTGCTACGTGTGATTCCCTGAACAAAAGAATTAAACGCCTTTGTTTTGTACTCCTGGTCTCCTCGCTCTGTGCTCCTCACAGTAGCAACCCGTGACACCTTCAATACCATTAAAGAAGCTTTATTTTTAAGAAAGTTCCACTTAGAAAATCCTACTTTGCAAAGTACCAAAGTCCCAGTTAAGACCTGAGAAGTTCTGTAGTTTCATTCTTGAGGAGCCCAGCGTCTTCCTGTTTGCTTCGGGCCCTTATTAACTTCTCATGTCACTTCTCGCACCTTCTCAGCCCTTCTCTGACATTTGAAAGGAAAGAGAGGAACAGAAGGAGGTGCCGCATCTTCGGTGATCTGATTATCTCATATCCAAGCCTACACTCGCAAGCTGTTTCGCTCTTTCAGTGTGTGTTGGGGTTGATTCTGGAGGCTCGTGCCAGGTTGGATCGGGCCTACTGTCATAATAACTGCGGATTAGATCCATCTGCTGACAGGAATGTTCTTTTTGTCGTGCCAAAAGCGTCACATTAGAGCGGCTCTAAGCTCAAGGCGTTGCGTCGCATCTCTTAACACCCTTCAGGGTTAATTCCGCGTCGTTTCCTAAAACCATTGGTCATATATTTTCATTCCCAGATGCAGCTGACGAATCTCAGGATTTGTTCAGCAAGATTTCCCATGGGTCGCTTTACCCTGGCTATGCGGTTCAGCGCTGAATGAGAAATCAAATGTGCCAGGCTTAAAATGGAACACAATGTACCCAACAGGATTTCTGTGCAGTCGCTCAAAGGCATTTTATCTTCTCCGTGTACATGCAGCACTGTGTATTATTGTCCGTTATGGTTTTTTATACACAGGACTCCCCCTTTCAGATTTATGCTGAAGGCGTTTCCTTGCAGAAGGATTGAGCAACACGCTGATATAATGATATCCTTGTGCACTTAGGATTCGAAGCCCTTGTGAGCAAAAATCCCACATATTTATCTTTAAAGGTTATGCACGCAAGATAATAATGCAAATGCACTGAATTCCATTGGAATGGATGTAAATGGATGAAGTGTGACCGAACGCATTTAGGCTTTTCTATATACGTTGACTAATGTGAATTAGCAAGCATTTAGCAATCTGTTCAGAGGCTCAGAAGAGAATGTATAAAGACATGCAAGTCCACTTGTGGTTTCTGAAATCTAATTTGTTGTATTCCTGCTTGGTTTCAAGCTGACCCGACTCTTTTCAGAGCCACAGACCGGATCTTTAGACATTACAGTTTGTGAAATGCTCCATCAGTGCTGATGGATGATGTGCATTAATGTGATGCTAATTGAGAATCCTTCATTTGAACCGGATCATTGATTTGATTATCTAATCTTTGATTTGAATCTTTATATTGACTTGTTGTTCATTGAATTGAATCTTTTACATTTAATCTGTGATTCGAATATTTGAATCAAATCTTCAAATCTTGCATTAAATGTGAAATCGTTCTATTAAAGGAAGAATTTATACACTGTAAAAATAGATTTTTCGAAATTTAGAATATCGTGGCACATTTGAAAATAAATTGCTATTCTTTTTTTTTACTTCAGAATTTCATGTTTAATTCAATGTCACACCTTTTCTTTGTAATTGTTTGTGAAACTTGCTTTACTTTTTTATTTATTTTTTTCTGAAATAGATTTTTTTAACAATGTGAAAGTCTTTACTGTCACTTTTGATTAATTTTAATGCATTTTTGATGAATAAAAATATGATTAATAAGCTAAAAATAATATTGCTAATAAACACATACAGACTCCATACGCTTGAACGGTAATGTGTATAGAGCAAATTGTTAATTTTCCCCTCTCTTATTAATCCAAATTTTGCAATATTTCATGTAATTATTTCAGAAAAATTCATTTCTGAGATACAACTCTTCATTCATGGCAGTGATTTTGTGAATAAATCGTTCTCTTTGTTCTAAAAAATACAGATTGTACGCATAAATATCTTGCAGAAAAATCTTGCATCAAATGTCAAATATATTACCTTTACTCTTCAGTATAGGGACCGATTCTCACTTTTTTATTCTCACTTTATTCTCTAGTTGCTTATTAGCATGCCTGTTATTAACATATTGGCTGTTTATTAGTACTTATAAAGCACATATTCTGCATGACCATATTCTAACCCTAATCCTACCCAATACCTAAACTTACTTAATATTAATAAGCAGCAAATTAGGAGTTTATTTAGGTAAAAGTCATAGTTGATGGTTTGTTAATGGTATAAGAATTGGACTTTAAAATAAAGTGTGATTGAAATATCACAGTAAAGTGAAAGTATTTTGTGGTATTTGTGCCACTGAGCACTAGAGTTTCCATTTCTATTCAGTGCTTTCTATGTCAGTTTGTATATGTTAATTATTTCAAATATTATATATATACACAGTATTTTTAAAAGGTGTCTGTTATGAACAATTCTATTAGTCAGTTTAATTCATGAAGACTACTGATCTATTCTGAATCTATTTTGAGATTAATTTGGTCGAATTAAGCATTGCATTCAAATGAAAGTTTCTAAAAGGACACTGAAATGTTTGAAATGTTTCAGTGTGGTATCTGTGCCTCACATGTTGACGGCAGATTGTTAAACTGGGGCTTATTTTGGCCGTCGGCCTGTAAGCAGACTCGCAGCTCGAGGGATTTGACGATTGTGACCGGCTGCTGTGAAAAAAGAGGGATTTTATTGGAATCGACTGCTATTGTGGAAATGTGGAGCTCATAAATGACTCGCAGGTCTCAGGAAATCTCGGCTGCTGATCAAGCTTACTGCATGTTTCATTCTCCATGGCTTTGGTCGATTCCTGGGCTTTTCCGTTTGATTTGCGACAGGGATATCAGAGCATCACGAGGAAGGCTGCTTTACTTTGATGAAAAATGCAATGTTTTGCATGCTTCGAAACATGGAAATGACCTGGTTTGTGCTCCTGCATATCATCTTGCATGTTGAACCTCATATTTCTGCTCCATCCCTGCCAGGCATTTCTTCTGCGTGACAGGTTTGTCAAAGTTGAGATAGATTGGTGGTGGAAATATGTAGTGGGCAAACCCGCAGGAACATTTTATTGCTCACAGGTTACTCTTTAATATCTCCACGCTTATGGGTACATGAGCATGACTCTGGAATAAATCATTTTGTTGACCTCAAATGCCTACGATCTATACTATTTATTGGCTTGAGGAATTTCATTACTTTTATACATCAGTACACTTAGACAGCTCCATTTTAAAGATATGCGACTGGTGATGGTTTTTAAAAGCAGGGTCCGTATGAAAAAATGTATTTGAAAGAGGTCTTTTATGCTCACCAAGGCTGTATTTATTTGATAAATACAGTAAGAACAGTAAAATTGTGAAATATTATTATGAATCAAAATAGCTGTTTTCTATCTGAATGTATGTTAAAATGTAATTTATTCCTGTAATCATAGCTGAATTTTCAGCATCATTACTTCAGTCTTCAGCGTCACATGATCTTCAGAAATCATTCTAATATGCTGATTTGCTGCTCAAGAAACATTTCTGATTATTATCAATGTTGAAAACAGTTGTGCTGCTTCATATTTTTGTGGAAACCATGATCTATTGTATTTATTTATTTTGATTATTTTAATGAATACCAAACTTTTGAACTGTAATGTCTAATTTAGTAGAAATTTCTCCCTCCCTTATTAATCCAAATTTCACAATATTTAATTTAGTCTTTGGTGTTTCTTCATTTACAGCACTTTTGTGAATGAATCTTCTTCTTTGGTATACAAATATACAGACTTGCTGACTGTACAAATAAATATCAAATTAATTGAAAATATGTTTAGGTTTTTATGAGAATTTGTAAAGTTTTTTTGTTTTTTTCTTTTTTCTTTTTTTTTCTTGATTTTAACATCTTGTATAATGGAAATTAAATCTGACAAGGCACTCTTAAATATAAGAAAGGAAAAAATATATCTATCTATCTATCTATCTATCTATCTGTCTATCTGTCTGTCTGTCTGTCTGTCTGTCTGTCTGTCTGTCATATGAAGAGAAAATCACCTATTTTTCCCTTGATTTTAAAACCGTATATATTGTATTTTAAAAGATAAAATAAGTCTGAAAGGACAAGCCCAAATTTAACTTTTCTGAAAAAAAATGCTTAAATAAAAATAAATAAAAAAAGGAATAATTAAACAAACAAATTAATTCATTAATAGGTTTTTTTTTGCCATTATATGAAGAGCAAATTTGTTTTGTTTTGTTTTGTTTTGTGTTTTTTGTTTTTAGTTTAGTTTTATTTTTATTTTTTTAATAGGGAAACTTAAATCTGAAAGAGCAAGCCCAAGTTTCACTTTTCTGCACTCTTAAAAATGAAGGAAAAATTGCTTAAATCAAAATAATGTAAAAATGAAACAAACTGGTCTGTTCATAGTTTTACAGTGGCAGAGAAGTCAGCAGTGTGGTTCCATTGAACAGAGTTTGTCTTGTTAACCTTTGAGATACAGTATCAAAGCATGAAAATAATCCTGAATCCATGAAATATCCTGCCAGTGTCCCTTGTTCAAAGTCCCATGTGCAACTAGACAGTCTCTGTGTATACTGCGTGAAGCTAATGGCTGATTAGGAATCGTATGAAAACGCTGTCAGCTCACGGTGCGAGTGAGTCTCGCTGTGATGTAATTGCAGACACACTGCGTTCGAAGCTCTCCTGCGCTCCGCATTTGATGTGGGAGTGTAAAACGGGCCGCGTCAGAGCAGCTCCGTTTGATCCTCTCCCTGCACAGTCTTCCAGAAACACTTGTAGCTTTGCAGCGGGAGAGGAAGGGTGTCTGGATCATCACAGACGAGTAGAATGATGAAGACGCCAAGAGTTTATCTCCGGATCCGGAGGTGTGACACGCAACTGATCCTCCTCTTGTTCTTTCAATTACGGGCCGACGGTGAAGTCGTGTAAAGCAAAGATTTTGAAGGGTAAATAAGTGGAGCTTGACAGGATACATGTGTTTGAAACGTTAGCAAAGTTCATTGAAACTCACTGCCGTACTCTACCTCAGAAGAAGGCGAATCAGAGACTAGCTGAAAGTAAGAAAAGAAGCGCAGCTGATCTATTGAAAATAATAAATGGAGGCGTAAGATTGCTAGTGTACTGCATATTGTATACTGCCTACCCTTTTTACGTTCACTAATCCAGGAAATAAAATGGTTATTTCACATTTTTAGTCTTGTGTACAAACTAAAAATGTACAAACTCTTGGCAGTCCAATTCTGAGTTAAGAAAATAATGTATTTTATACTGCACATTTTGGAATTATTATTATTGTAATTATTATATCAGTCTGCAGGGCTTTTCAGTCTTATTTTAATATTTTTTTTTCTATATTTATATGAATACTTTTGTATAGTATATTTGAATTGAGCTTTTCATTTTAAGTTTTATTTTGATTTTAATTAATTTTTATCAGTTTTAAAATGTTTTATTAATTGAAAGTAACTATATAAATAATCAGTATCAGAGTTCAAGGTAATTATGGAATTAAGTTTATATAAGAAATAAAGTCACAATTGTAATATCTTAAATGTGCTTTATTAATATTTGGAATTAGCTCTTCATTTTAATTCTCATTTTTGAAGTTTCCATTTCATGTTTGTTTAACTTTTAGTAATTTTATTGTATGCTTCATTCATTCATTCATTCCTGCTAGTAATTTTAGTACTTAAACTTATTTCAGTTACTTGCCTAGGCAACATTTTTAATTTTTCATCCAAGATTAATTTTTTATTTGTATTTTTATTTATTTTATTTTTACGCTTAATATAATTTTGTTTTAGTTTGGTTTATAGTAACAGCACTTAACATATTTAAGTGTCTAAAACAGTAAACTGAAACTAAAATTAAAATTATTTTAAATATATATAATTAAGAATTAATCTATGTAAATTATTAAATTATGTAATGTAAATTATTAAATTTGTAACATTTTCAGTAATTGAAGTGTTTTAGTTTTTCATCAGAGAAGGTAATTAGTTTAAAATATGAAATAAAATCACCTGTAAGACCTAAAGTCACAATTAAGAGAAATAACCTTGCAATTGTAAAACATAAACTAACAATAAAGATTTTTTTACTCTGAAGCAGGAGAAATATCTGAGTGCACATTTGTTGTATATTCCTTTTTTTTAGGTTTTCAGATTTTCACTCTTAGACCTCTTGAAATAGTCAAATCTCTATAAGTGTGAGACTTGACGTGTGCCATGTCACATGATGCAGTCGTAGTTATAAAGCAACACTGTCAGGTTTGTTCAGAGCAATCAACACATGTCCTTTTGGATCTCAGCGAGAAACTCGACGGCCGCCGTGTGTTTCCAGTTGACCGTCTGCCTCCTTTCTGCACGGCCTTGACCTTCGGAGAGCCGCCTCCGCGTGATGGACAGAAGATGTCTGGCGTACAAGCTCTGAGTCAAGTGTACAGATAGAGAATGACATGCAATTATCAGAGACGGCTGCAAGTAGATATATGTCTGCCCTGAAGGCTAGCTGATGTGAGAATGCTGTCGCTCGAGGTCCATCAACGAGGGTCTTGCACCCATATTGACGTTGAAAATGGACGTGCATTGAGCACATGCAATGCTTTTGCGAATATCTCACCCCAATGTGCTTTAAAAGACACGTTTGACCTGTTGTCAATGCGGTTCTTCACTCTGAAAACCACTTTAAGTGTGGCAAGAACCACGCAGACCCTTTCGATACCCAGCAGAGGTCCTTTCATAGATTATGAGTGCATAGTACAGCATACCCACTAGAAAATATTTCTACTCCATTCTCGATTTCTTCCAGCAGCTTGCAAAGCAACTCTCGAATGCAATGCAGTATAGTCAGGACTAACTTCCTTCCTTTTTTATTTCTCCTGCAGGTCAATATATCTCCAGGTTGCAGTAAAGCATTGACTAAAATGCTGTACTGTCCATACTGTGGAGGAATGCCAGGCCTCAAACCCTGCGCCAACTACTGCCAAAACGTCATGCGGGGCTGCCTGGCCAACCAAGCGGACCTGGACCCGGAGTGGAACCTCTTCATCGGTAAGAGCCGCTTTTCTATTTCCGGCTCGAGTTTTCAAATATCGATTTCTCCGTTTGGATTGCTGCCCGATGGATTTTTGAGCTTCTGTAAGAAATGATTCCCAGTATTCAGAGACTGTTTGAATAGATATTTTGGCTTTATATTCATAGTTTTATATAAACAGGAAATTTGTTATTTTGCTTTCTTTTGCTTGCTTTCACAAGTAGTGTCTTATTCTGAATAAATCATTTCATCTGAGTGCACACTCATGTTATTTTATTTTATTTTTTTTATGTTTATTAAACATTTACATTTATGCATTTGGCAGACACTCAGAAGTTATACATTTTATCAGTTAGTGCTTTCCCTGTGAATTAAACCTGTTTCAAATGTTATTTTAGTATTTAGTAAATATTTATTTTTGTTAATATTGTAAATTAGATTTTATGTTTTCACTTTAATTTTAGAGAACGTTTAGCAATTTGGTTGTGTTTTTATATGTTTTTTTATTACTTTTTTCAAATATACGTCTACAGTATATTATAACCAGGGGCGCCGCTATGGTTTTCAGACCCCCTGAACATAATTGACTCGGGCCCCCCCATTATAGCGTTCCTGGGGGAGGGGGGGTGTTTCTGGGCCCCCTCTCCCTCACCGGGCCCTTGAAAACGTCCTAACCTTTCCCCCGTTACGGCGCCCCTGATTATAACATGTTTATTAGTATTTATTAATTTTTATTTAGTTAATTTGTGATTTGCTTCCATTTCCATACTCATTATTTGAGTATTTAGTAAATATTTAATTTTTTTATTATTTTAAATTATATCTGATAGTTATGTTATTTTCAGTATTTTTAATCTTAAAAAAAAT
>NW_015557124.1:970403-973607 GCF_001515605.1 Sinocyclocheilus anshuiensis | reverse complement strand
TATAATAAAATCTTTGGCACATTCAACTAGACATATTAAGACTTTTAAATTTGTTGTTTTGTTTTGTTTTGTTTTGTGTTGTTTTGAGACTGCATATATATTTCTGTAGGATCACATCTCTCGAAGGAACTCAGTGTAATCATTGTATTGTATTGTATTGATAGGTGGTCCAAACAAAGAGTTTTAGTTTTTGGTCCAGTAGATTTACTTTTTTTTCCTGCTAAACATTTATATTTTAGTGCATCACAATCTTTAGCCAACTCGCATAGAGTTCTGGCTCCATTCTGGTGTTTTATGTCACATTGCTGAAGTAAAACGTGTTGTGAATGTCATTTCATGTTGTTTTAGAGATTTACAAATGCAAAAGCGAGAGCTTGCTTGAATTCAGAAACACTGCTAATTGCTCACCGGTGGTTTGCACCTCCTAGAGCTGCTCAATTCTGCTGAATGTTTAATGCATTTCTGTTGATGGCACATAAATGTAGTTTGAGTGACGGTTCGGCTTGATTCATATGACTTATAGGTGCTAGCTTTAGCAGCTTAATGCCGTCCACCCACAGAAACGACTGCAGAGACGGTCCATAAAAGGTCTGCAACATACTCAATGCAATGTGAAAATGCATGCGTTGTATAACTTAGAAAGTGAAACTATTTAAATTTATGAATAATGCATTTAATGCATGTTATTTTTTTTAGGCTAAATGTCCTGATGTGGCGTGCATTTGGTTTGCCTTTCTTGTTTTGTATTTTTCAGAGCTAATTTTCTGCGCTATAGATTTTAAATCAGTATTTCGCTCCGCCGCTGAGAGATATCGACTGGCTTTATGGTGCCGCAGTTCGATAAGCAAAAGAGGATAATTCATTTTGTTTTGAATATTTTTGTAGAAAGCTGGTTCTTGTTTGAAATAGCATGGATTTGTGCGCCGGGCTCTGATGGTCCGTCGTAGGGACTGACCTTTGCTCCATGTGGCATACGTGGTATTTCCCCGCAGCCTCTGCTGATGTGCCCTTCTCACCTGCATTGATTGGCAGGCCTGTGAAGACATTCAGACGGCGTCTCGCGCAGCTCTGGCCTCATTCACTGTATCGATTGTAGAAATTGTGTGGTTTACCAAACTTTCACAGAAGCAGCCTGGTAAGGCCTTTTGGAAATTGACAGTATTGAGCTGATTGCGTCGACCGGAATTGTTTTTTTTAAGGGATGATGCCAATAGCGCTAACTCAAGGGCGTATATATGTGATATGGGTTAATGTAGTGTAATTATAGCAATTCCCAGAAGAAAAGCTGCTCTTTTATACTTCAGGAGAGTTAGTGGAGCTCTCGTGCATGTTTCTGTATCAACTTTGGCTCAGATGTTTCTCCTAGCATGCATGAAAAAAGTGTAGAGCTGGAAAATGAATGTGGATTGCAGCTCAGATCAGAGAAATGTTCATGTTGAGGGCTCTGATTTTTGAATGAAGATATTATTCACATCTCCTTAGATCTCTTTTGAAATTGTAGTAGATATTACTAAAATAAAATAAAATAAAGTTTCAGCTAGCTGCCAAAGCAACATTTATTTAGTGTAACTTGATGTACTAAAATAACTAAAACAAATATAATTCCGAAAATAATAATAATAATAATAATAATATATACATAATAAAAATGACAAAATACACAACAAAATGACTAAAAATATACTAAAAACAAAATAGAAAAAAAAAAAAATTACTATAATGGTATTTTAATAATACAAAAAAATACACTACTACATGACTAAAAATAAAGTTATTATTAATCATTTAAAGTTAGTTAAAGTTTCTGGACATGGTACATATATAATTTTCAAAAATTCAGCTTTACTGTAATTGCCAAAACTTATATTTAATAGTTTTTTTTTTTTGTAATGATAACAACACTGTTTTACACAATCACGCAAGTACACATATGGACAATTGTGAATACTGTAGGAAGTCTAAAAATAAGAAATGAAATCACAATTGTAATACCTTAAGATAAATAAACTTTCAATTGCATAACTGAAGTGGATATAGTTATGATACTGATCTATTGTATTTTTTTTTATATGCAATAGATGCATGTTGAATTTACATATTCAGGCATCTTGTATTAAAACAACTTTATTTGCGTACAACTTTCTTTGATGATCTTTAATTTGCTAACTGTGGTTCGTTAGCTCTCCTCTGAGAAATAATCATATTTTGCGACATATTTCAAGATTAAAGATTCCTCCTGTGACACGCTAAAGTCTAAAGGATGTGATTTCACAGAACAAATGTAACCGTTGTGAGAAATTCATAATCTGTTATTAATTTTCTCATAAAGCCGCAGGGGTTTGCATTCATCTCAATTCGAGAGACCGCAGGAGATGTTCTGCCATCATTAGCCTCGAGCTGCAAAAAAACCCAGAGCGATCGGTGATCACGCTGTTTTGGAAGAAAACAGACGGCTGTGGCATTTCATCAGAGCCAATGAGTTAGAGTTTCACAGGAAATGAGAAACATCAGGCCGCTGGTTTATTCTTATCCTGATGAATACGCCACCTCTGGTCTGGGGTCAGACGGCCGAGGAAGTATCATTTCAGCTTCATCCTATGAGCATTCGTCTCTTTCGGCTTCTGAGGCTCAATTATACTGCATGATGTCTGAAAGGTTTCGTGTGCACAAGGACACGTTCACTGCAGAAAGGGTTTGTTTACTGACGCACATTAGATCCTGAACTTAGAAGTGCATGGACACGGTTTATGAATTATACAATGATCAGAGCGAGATTCTATGCAGTGCATTATGGAGATCTCTAGACAAACTCTATAAAGTCACTGTATGTGTGATGACTTATTTTTCTTTCTTATTGGTTGAGATGTACATATATACAGTGAAATGCCACTGAACACAAATGATGACATGAAGACAAGCTTTAAATAGCCAAATCTGGTTTGTATAAATGACTTTGCAAAGCATTTGAGTGAATTTCTATGCAGTGCAGTTAAAAGCATTTTATCTGATCATGTGCTGCAAAAATTACAATATAGCATATATACTGAAAAGAAAATCGAATTGCTAGTAAATTTTGAAATTGATTGCAACAGCAATAACATGTTAAATTAAATGTTAAATTCAAATAGAAAGAAATGCTGTATTTTATTTCAGCTAGCTACCAAGAAACAATTGCCATTCTCATTTACTTAAACTGAAATAAAA
>NW_015557124.1:968020-970147 GCF_001515605.1 Sinocyclocheilus anshuiensis | reverse complement strand
AATTAATTACGACAAAATGTCAAGTGACAAATTGAATTAAACATGCAATTTTAACTAGGAAGACTGAATTTATTTGACTTCAGCTAGTTTGTCAACCATTTGTGACCACGGACCACAAAACCAGTCATAAGGGTCAATTTTTTCTGAAAATCAGAAAATTTAAATATCTTCATGGAACATGATTTTTACTTAATATCCTAATGATTTTTGGAATGAAAGAAAAATCGATAATTTTGACCCATACAATGTATTGTTGGCTATTGCTGCAAATATACCCGTGCTATTTATTACTGGTTTTGTGCTCCAGGGTCACATTTGTCATTTTCATTTAGTTTATGTTTATGTGCTATAATTACTACAACTAAAAGTGAATTAAAACAGAAACTATTACAAATCATTTCAACTATTTTCTATTTTTTCTCTTTTCTATTTTTATTCAAACTACTTTTATTTGTTTTTACAGTGTATCTGGTTGGGAGGGAAATTTTAAAGACACAATCATCATCTTATTCACTTTGTTTCACATGCTTTCATTTATTTCAGCATTTCTCAATACTAGCATGAGAAGGGTTATTTATAAAGCTCCTTTCATGCAAACAGCACTGCAGGAACAACAAAAGATCAGACGTAAGGAACAATATACAAAGCATTTGATGTTAAAACACTTCCATTAGAGTAAAGTGAGCGCTTTGGCGTCTTTGAAGCATTAGTATTGCCGAGACTCAGCAGCTACTGAAACGTGAGATAAAAATATTTCATTTTATGAAGGTGTAGTAGAAAATGTTGCATAACGTCTTAAGAAAAATAAAACATGCAACTGCAGTAATTTGAGTTTTAATCCGTGTTGAACTCAAATGAGTTTTTGATTGTAATCCCTCCTTGACCTCATGGAAAGGTCCCGCTGTTACATAATCACATCAACAGCAAACTCAATGTAAGCCACGCTGATTAAATGCATAGATTTGCTGAGCTGTATCGATCCTCAAGGGGAAATTCAGGAAGGAACACTTTGACCTGAATGTGATATGAACTTGGCCTTAAATGAGGTGAATATGAGCTTCTGCAGTGATTGTAGGTGCTGCTGGGCAAAATATGATCATTTTACATACTTATACGAGTTAGTAGACGTTATGCCTCAAAGTGATGCATATACTTCAATAACCCGTAAAGTCTGTCTATGACTGCCAAGAAAAAGTTTATATGCATTTTTTTACATGAATTTATTTATGTTTAGCAGATTTTTTTAAGTGAATTGAGGAAGGTAATAATATACATTTAAAGAAATTAATATTTTTATTCATCAAGGATGCATTAAATTGATTAAAAGTGACAGTTAAGGCATTTATAATGTTACATAAGATTTATATTTCAAATAAATGCTGTTCTTTCGAACTTTCTATTCATCTGTGAATCCTGAGGGGGAAAAAAATGTCACGGTTTTAACAAAAATATAAAGCAGCAATATATATATATATATATATATATATATAGTATATTACCGCAATGCACTGAATTAACTAGAACTGGAATAAAATTGAAAACAACTAATAATAGTAAAATTTATTTTATTATGAAGTATTGTATATTAAGAAATTGATTTGATCAAAGTCTAAAATATTTAACTTGTTTGACTTTAAATGAACAAAAACTAATTAGAAAATTACGCTTTTTTACTGTATATTTTATCACACAAATGCAAACTTGGTGAAAATAAGATATTTTTTTATAACATTTAAAAATCAGTACCTACAGTAGTTTATACCTGCCATTCGCTCACAAGTGTAATTTTAAGCTGTTTTACAGTGGATTTGAACGTGTCTCATCCAATCAAACAGAAAACACTCTTTGACCGTCTGAGAGTAACGAATCACACACACACACACACACACACACACACACACACACAAACGAGGCTGCATATTAAGAGCTGCTAGGTGTGTAATGTAAAGTGCTCTACAGTGATGTGCTCAAACACTGAAGTGCACTACACTGACACACTCAGCCAACAAGACAAGAGTGACTTTGACCCAACACTGTCCTTTCCCAAAATATCATCATTCAGCTCAGATCATGAGATGAGTTCATACTGAAATCTACCATTCATGTTTCATTGGAGAAATACATCTG
>NW_015557124.1:967436-967825 GCF_001515605.1 Sinocyclocheilus anshuiensis | reverse complement strand
AAAAAAAAAAAAAAAAAAAAGGCTTAAAATGTGTCTGTCTTTCTGTGTATTTATTTATTTTTGTGAAAATTACTAAATACTTATATTATGAAATTCTTTACTTTTGAATGCATAATTTATTAGGAAATGTATTTGTTTAAAAAGTCAAACATATTTTATTTGTTTGACTTTAAATAAATAAAAAAAGAAAATAATAATTACACCAGCAACATTTGTTAAAATTGCATTGTAATGTAACCATATATACATACGTACATACATACATACATATTTACATATTTATTTATTTATTGCTGAGAGGATATATGCAATGCAACTGCTGTATATATTTCTTATCTATCTATCTATCTATCTATCTATCTATCTATCTATCTATCTATCTATCTGTC
>NW_015557124.1:957068-966733 GCF_001515605.1 Sinocyclocheilus anshuiensis | reverse complement strand
TTTTTTTTTTTTTTTTTGCATTAATCAGTTAATGTTAAACATGAATCCTGTCTTTATATTATGCAGAGCCAGCGATAGCATCCTGTCTTGGTATAATATTTTCCTTCATGCATTGGGTTAATTACAAAGGCTAATTAAGATTTAGGCCTGTGTTGTCCTTTGGTGAGTCCTTTGTCACCACAATGTAAGTGATCCGCATTGATTTTATTTGCTCATTTCTTTTTAATTGCATGGCTTTGTCTCCATGTGAAATAGGAGCTTGCTGCAACCTCACAATTCATGAAAATGTAAGTCAATATTATTTGCTTCCCTTTCATGCGGTGACCTTTTGCATAAGATAGAAATTAAGAGTGAATTGCAGTAGAATTTAGAAAGGCTTAAATGGCAATAATGATGCATTTAAGAGGATCTCACATCAACAAGCATTTTATTTTATTATATTATATTATATGATATTATATTATATTATAATGTTCTTTTTATATTTTAATATTTTTTAGTACTATAAAATATAAATAATGTTATTATTTTTGTTGTTGTGCATTCATGGCATTAGGCAGTGTTTGTTTTGTTTACTTTTTATATTATTATATTATATTATATTATATTATATTATATTATATTATAATGTTCTTTTTAAACTTTAATATATTGTATCTAAATGCATCTGCTCTGTTTTTGTAACAAATTCACCACCTATAACAGCAAATTTCATTTTCTGTCTCTGTTTTTTAGAGGAATATAGTTTTATGTGATGAAAGGTTAAAGTTGTGGATGCTGTCTGTCAGTTACTCAATTGAACATCTGCGTTTAGCGTTCAGATAACGCTTCGAAATGCATCGGATGGTGTTGCGTAACTCCCCAGAGTATGTATGCTTTTTTTTTTTCTAATATGCTTTTCTTAAAATGAGCCGTTTTTATCTCTGGGTTAAGTATGAAGTTAGTCATGCATCAGATGTTCTTATGCGATTTGAGATAGCGAATGTAAATGTACAGTGCAGCTGTCAGAGTTTTTATTCCTCATAATTCTGTGAGTGACAGCTGGGACGGCCGGCCAGCTCTAATGTGACGAGGTCAGCCGGGCCGTTGCTATCGGCGACCGTCTCCATAACGACGTGTCCAGCTGTCAGCTGCGGAGCTGCAGATGTTCACATGGGCCACGCCACGTCTCTGCTGCCCAAGAGAAATGGGAGGAAATGATTTCATGTCCATTAGTGACCGTCAGTCAAAGCAATTATTGTTTGGTTTGTGAACAATACAAAATACAAAAAAGCTTAATTTTTGGAACAGTACATGTGATCATATCATGTCATAGAACATTTGATTTGTTGCACCCATTCAGCCATTAGGCTTAAAAAATATGTATCTTACATATCTTACATTTTTACGGCTCTCAATTTAGGTGAATTCATTATTTATTATTTGTTTATTTATTTGTTCATGTATTCATTTACTTACTCACTAATATAAGTAGCTGAGAGTATGTACTATACAAATGACAAATACAAATGCTAAATATTTTTTTTATTTATTTTTTTTCCCCTTTTTTCAATTGATGCCAGTTTTAAAATTAAGATTATATACATTTCATATGGAGACAAAGCCATGCAATTAAAAAGGCCATATATACCAGCAATATATAAAAAAGCAAATATATCACAAATACATTTTATTTATTTATTTATTTATTTTTCTTACATAAGTACCTGAGAGTAAGTACAATACAACTATAATTTAAATAGATTAAAAATGTGTTACAAATGTATAAATAATATGCAATGTATAACATACATAAAGCTATATATACACTGCAACTTTTCTTTTTTTCCCTTGTCTTTTTATTGCAAGTTAAACCATTCATTCATTCATTTTAATTTAATTTTAGGTGAAAACAAAAGATAGGTATTAAGTAATATTCATGTATAAAGCCATATATACAATAGCAAGAGTGATTTAATTGTATTGCTTTTATAAATTGCTTTTTAATAATTGCCTTTATTGCAATTTAAACATTTTATTTTACAATTCATGAAAAGGCCCATTTAATTTACTTGCCTAAGTAAAACAAATGTTTTATAGTGTGGATTTATAGTGTGATTTGTCATTATTTATTCATCTTAATAAATTGTTACGTTACGTTGTGTTGTGTTGTAAGTTATTATTTGATTGGATTGTGAAAATGAGGCAATTGTTTTGAAATTATTTTCCCCTCCTGCATGGGCCTTGATTACATAAAATAATAGAAAATGTGTTTCAGAGATATAGAAAGAATCATTTTGATTTCATGTTGGCCATCCCATAATAATGAAAGCGCGAGACCGTCATTGAGAATGTGTTGGCGTCTCTGGAGTCTATCGTCTGTCCTCTCAGCACATTAAGCTCTATTTAAGGGCCGTGTTTCTTCTGTCTCTATCGCTTTCACTTCTGCTGTTGAAACACACTCAGTCCTGGCTGCTGTACTTGAGCGAGCTCTATCTCTCTCCTCTTCCTCTTCCTCTTCCTCTTCCGAGTGATTGAGTCACAGATGGTAAATGGTGACAGATATGACAGGTACAAACCAGATCCTGAACCCCTGGCTGACAGAAAAACAACTGAGGACTGAAAGACGAACTGCTCAGAAACGTGCCTGGTGTTCATAGACACGTCTCACTGCTGCTCGACTGAGTGGGTGGGATTCCTCCTGCGGTTTGTTATTAAGAAAGATGGCATTTGTAGATTGCGCTGCTGTTTTTTGAAGCCAAACCCTCACTGAGAGTTTCTACCGCTGCTGCTTTGTCACTCGGGTTGTTTTAGGAGCTGTCAGTCGACGTTTGCGTTTGTTTTCTATTAAAGGTGGTCAAAAATCTTGTTCAAAGGTTCCTTGTCCTAAAATATGTTGTGAGAATGTTTTGCTAACATCCTCGTTACATTATAAAAAACGTTATTTCTAAAAAAATATATATATTTATTTTTGTTAAAACTTTTTTTTTTTTTTTTTTGGCTATGTTAGAGTAAATGTTAAAGGAATGTTCAGTGTTATCATTTTGCAAACATTATGGGAAAGTTACTTTTGAATGTTCTCTGAACCGTCTGAGTTTTAAAACGTGAGACGAACATCCAACTAAAATGTTTCAGAAGAACGTTCCTAACATTTTGAGAACATTAATAAAGATCAGAAAATTTTGAACAAACATTCTATTAACGTTCTGAGAACATTCCCTGTTAACTGCAAAGTTTTATTATTTTTAAACATGTCTACGTGATTTTTTTATAATTTTTTTTTTATTTTTTTTTTTTTTAAGTTAAACTTAATTTTAGTTATTATAAAGTTAAAATAAATTTTAGCTTGAGTTATTTATTTTTGGCAACTAAATGGGATAAAGTAAGTTTAAGGTTTTTATGTTTTTTGTTTGTTTGTTTTTATGCCAATATCATTCATTCATTCATTCATTTGTTTATTTGTTTTAGTTTACTTAATTTATTTGTTAATTTTAGTTTACTGAATTTTAGTTATTTATTTTTGGCAGCTAAGTGATATAAAGTAAGTTTAAGGTTTTTAAGTTTTTTTATATGTCAATATCATTTGTTTTTGTTTGTTTGTTTGTTTATTTATTCGTTTTAGTTTACTTCATTTTAGTTATTTGCTTATTTTAGTTATTTATTTTTGGCAACTAAATGAAATAAAGTAAGCTTAAGGTTTTTATGCTTTTTATGTCAGTATCAATTGTTTATTTGTGTGTTTGCTTTTGTGTGTGTGTGTGTGTGTATATTAAACACATTCTATTACATATTATTCTATGATAATAATCTGATATGTTGTGTTCCTTACTATAGACATGAATACATATTTGGTTATGAAAATACACCTTGTAAATGATTTTTCCCGGCGTCATTTAAAATGCCCGGGCCCTGAAGCGGTGCTGTGGGCTATAACCAGCTCCTCTCTCCTCAAATTGGAGAAGAGCCATTCAGACTGGAGAGGAGCTCAGAGGGAATGTGTTCTGACAGAGAGTTGGACTTGAAGTGCAGCTCACAGTTGGGAAAGTCTCTGATTACCGTTCGCATTACTGGGGAGGTTTCGTGATAACCATTTTTATCTTTTGCCAGGGAATGACAGGATCAGTCCAGGATACGATCATGCGATCACATACAGACACACGCAAATTACAGCTACAAATGATGATTGGTCCCTTGATGAAGCGTTGTGTAAAATATGTTACAATACAGTGCAATACAGTACTCATGTTTGCTGCTAGTATTGAACATTGGTGCTTATCTTACCTAATGACTGTTAAAATGCGTTTCATAGAATGTGTTTAACACATTTAGATCAGTACGATTTTTTTTTTATTTTTAAAATAAGTTTCTTCTCTTTACCAAATCTTCGTTTATTTGATCCAAACTAAAGCAAAAACAGTAATATTATGAAATATTTTTACAATTCAAAATAACTGTTTTCTGTGTGAATATATGATAAAATGTAATTTATTTCTGTGATCAAAGCTGAATTTTCAGCATCATTACTTCAGTCTTCAGTGTCACATGATTCTTCAGAAATCATTCTAATATGCTGATTTGCTGCTCAAGAAACATTTCTGATTATTATCAATGTTGAAAACAGTTGTGCTGCTTCATATTTTTGTGGAAACTGCGGTACATTTATTTTCTCAAGAATCAATAGAAAGTAAAAAAAAAAAAAAAAACAGCATTTATTTAAAAAAAAAAAAAGTCTAAATGCTTTTGATAAATTTAATGCATCCTTGCTGAATAAAAGTATTAATTTATTTAAAAACAAACAAAATGTCTCACGAAAATCTAATTTGTATTTTAAAGGTTATATAGATTAAATCAATTGCAAATATATCAAATGTAAAATAGTAATAATAATAATAATAATAAATGAAAATAAAAATAGTTTCTCAAAGATACTAAAATATATATATTGAATTAGTTTTTATTTTTGTATTTTACATTTTCATTTTAATGTTTTTAATGTTTAACATTTAATGTTTTTTTATAAAAAAGAAAGAAAGAAAGAAAGAAAGAAAGAAAGAAAGATTACTTTATATTTTAGTTATTTATTAGAACTCATGAAAAAGTACCATGCTTAACCCCATTTTATTATCTGAGGTGCCTTGAACTACCTTGTAAACATCATGGTTTATGAATATTGTGATCATCCTATACTCGAGAGGACTTAAGCAACTCTAGACTGTAGACAATAGAAAGTCATTGAAATCCCTCTTAAACTCTGAGTAAAGTCTTGAGTCTGTGTAACATGTGAGATTGATATTTGTCATCTGAATTGGAGTCTGGATGTCTTGGGTCCAGAGGAGTGTCTTGGTAAACAGCTCTTAATGGCTGTTTGCCTTCACCTCCCTCTCATGCAGGTTAAGCTCACACAAACAGCTAGCTTTCGTCATAGGGAGCTGTGGCTCACCTTTGTGTCCACTTCACAGCTAGTGAGCGTTAGCCGTTTAATGGAACATCACGATCTGTTTTCCAATGTTGAAAATAGCTATAAAATGCATTTTGAATAGAATAGTCGTGCAGAGGATCATATACTGGCCTGATTTGGCCTGTTGTGCAATGCTGTGTTGTTAAAAACACATTAAATGTGCCTCTGAAAAATAAATCAGAGGGGTTTTGGATCTGTGAATGCTTGAGTAAAGGTTTTGGCCAATGATAACCAGTCCATCTTCCAGAGCATTTTTGTTTTAGCGCGCAACGCTGCTTTCCAAGCGTTTGTGGCTTTTAATTTCAGCAGGAAAGTAGTTGTTTTCTTGCAGGAAGGGGTTAAGCAGCGTGTTTGCGGTTCAGGCCGTTGAAACACTCTCTCACTCAAATGCTAATGCTAATGAGAGACATTTAGCAGCAAATGTTCTTTCCAATTTTACCCTCAGACCATGATGAAACCCGTTTGTTTTCAGCCAGCCTTCTCTATAACTAAGCACATGGCGTGTTTGTCCTGGTTTATTATGTGCCTAAAGACGTGAGACAAGGACACTCTTGATGTAAAAAATTATTTTCTTTTCACATATTACCTAGAATATGCAGAAATTGCATATATTTTAGTGTAATATGACAAGTGACTTTTTAAATAAATCCCATTATTTATTCTTTCTTTCTTTCTTTCTTTCTTTCTTTCTTTCTTTCTTTATTTTTAATGTAACATTAGATTAATTTAGTATTAATTTATGTACTTCATAAAAAGTAATTTTTAAGCACATTTTGTCTGGGGAAAAACATATTTATTTAAGGACATTTAAAATAAATATTACACCTTACACATTATTCTGTGTTTTGTTTTGTTTTGTTTTGTTTTGTTTTGTTTTGTTTTGTTTTGTTTTGTTTTGTTGTGTTGTGTTGTGTTGTGTTGTGTTGTGTTGTGTTGTGTTGTGTTGTGTTGTGTTGTGTTGTGTTGTGTTGTGTTGTGTTGTGTTGTGTTGTGTTGTGTTGTGTTGTGTTGTGTTGTGTTGTGTTGTGTTGTGTTGTGTTGTGTTGTGTTGTGTTTTGTTGTGTTGTGTTGTGTTGTGTTGTGTTGTGTTGTGTTGTGTTGTGTTGTGTTGTGTTGTGTTTTGTTTTTTGTTTTTTGTTTTACCCAACATAGGGCAATGCATACATGAGAGTGAACTGAGTAATACTGAGTGTTTTCTAAAAGCAACAACAACAAAATAACATTTTTCTTTTTCAGAGTATCAAATTACCTTTTTATATTGTTTTTTTTTTCCTTCTCTCTACTATACTAATGCATGTAGAGCCTTTATTTAATTTCCATATATACTTTCATATGTATTTTCATTGCTGTTATAGTCATGGTCACATGCACACCTTGTACATACTAAACAAAAGCTATATAAACAGATGAAAGATGTTTCTTTGCTGTTGTTTTGTTCAAGCGCAGCAAGAGAAGTGTATTAACATCCTTGTGTTTTGTTTTATTTCCAGTAGCAAGTCAGGATGAGCTGTAGTCTCCCAATACATTTACATCCTATTAGCTCAGATTGAACTCCCGTTGCTCCGAAGAGCTTTAGAGAAAGAGATGCAGCGATCCCATCATTAAAATGTAGCACTTTATCCACAGCTGGCCAAGCATGAAGAGCTGTGTGGCGATTACCGCCCGGGCCACTATCAAATTCTCCACTGACTTGTGAGACCAACTGTCCAATTAAGACCGGTGTGAATATTCTGCAGTGAGATTTAATTTTCGAGGTCCATCAACTCACAAGCCAAATAAAGCCTTCATCTGAACTCAGAAAATTGGGTCTGATTAGTCAATAACTGCTTAAGTCCAAAGTTCTGGCAAATTTGAGCACCTTAATGACTATCCGGATGCTTTTAAATAGCATTAATTTAGTTAATGGTCTCAGGCTTATGCACTGAACATTTATTGTTGGTAATATCTCTTGTTTTGGTGAATAATACCAGAGTTTTGAAGACTGATTCATTTCAGCAAATTGATCCATTTGGACTGTCCGTTTCAATCATATGATTCATTTGATTCAATATTCATTTGCATTCCTGGAATTCCTGTCAGGGTTACTATAATTAACAAAACAAAATAAATAATAATAATAATTTATTATTTTAACATTAAATTAAATTAAATTAAATTAAAAATATTATATAGCTAGATGTCAATGCAACATTTCTCATTAAAACACACACACACAAAATAACAAACAAATGTAATAATATATATTATTTATATAAAGCAATTTATAATTATTGTATTTTAGATGCCAACGCAACATTTCTCATTAAAACACACACACACACACACACACACACAAACAAAATAACAAATTTAATAATATATATTATTTATATATAGCAGTTTATAATTATTATATTTTTAGATGCCAATGCAACATTTCTCATTAAAACACACACACAAACAAACAAAACAACACATTTAATAATATATATTAGTTTTATATATAGCAATTTATAATTATCATATTTTTAGCAATAACTCGGAGTGCTATTTGATTTATTTGAAAAGAAAAGTTTGCCTAATTACTTAATAGTAGCTTGTACCTTCTGCTGATCTTTACACTTTTTATGTTGTTGACCTCTTTAAACTTCACAGTGAAGATGAGATGCAGATCTCTCATTTATATATATTTTATTAATGTTTATTGCCAATACAAGTGGCCATTAACATTAATAAGCATATGCTCTGTCGCTGTGGTTTCAGTTTCAGCAAACTATATTGGAATCATATGTTCATCCATGGAATCTGAAAAGAAAAAACACAATGCTTTGAGAGTTGCATGCATCAGCAACAAGTCGTTTTCCCCAACAGAGATTCAAGGTAAACAATGTTTTACAGCGTATGTGGAGCCTCTGAAAGCATGCGTGCTATTTGTATATTGAAGACGCGAGTAAACAGACAGTCATCATGGGAGAAAAGGAGATGTTTACTTCACAGTTTGTAATATTTACCAGCTCTGTAGAGACACACACTGTAGTTTTGTATTCCTGCTCTGTTTAGCAGTACCTGTGAGTAAATGTGACTGAGCGTTCACAGTATTTGATGATTCTCTCTGTAATTATTTCATGATTAAGCCTAAATTGTCCTTGGCCGATGAAGACAGCTCCATCGTTTTAAGAGACTAATTATTCCTGCCGGATCCAGCAGCCTCCCACACGCTCCTTTATATGCAGACTGACAATAAACAGCAAACCCACGTTCAGCACCCCATGTAATCCTCAGAGAGAAGACGCCTGGAGACGCTGAGATCTCGTCTCACATTAGACACCTGCTGAAGGCCTGTAGACTACAGCACTGCAGACGCCAGAGAAATGGACTGAGAAGGTGAACATCACCAAACCTGTCAAGAACATTTTGGGTTCAACAATCTGCTATTCTGTAAAATGTAATATTATAATATTATAAGTTTCCCTGTGGTTTTCTGCTGCTATGGTTTAAAATAAATAAATAAATTAATTAATGAATAAATAAATAAATAAATATTAGTATTGCAATTTTACTGTTATATAAAACAACAACATCAACAACAACAACAATAATAATAATAATAATAATAATAATAATAATAATAGCAGTTAGATGTGATGTTTCCCCAATTTGTTCTGCCTGTTTTTTTTTTTTTTATGAAGTAATGCACATACAGTTTCAGGGCCGGTAAAATATTTATGGCCAGTATATATTTTGTTTTGTATGTAGGGCAACAAAGTCAAACAAACAAACAAACAAATAAATAAATAAATAGGATTATATTTCACTAATTATAACAAAATAAATTAAAGGAATTCTATTTTATATAAAATATTATATAAATATAAATTTGTTTTGTGACATGAGAACTTTTCCCCAGTTCTCATTACCATAATGTGAAGAAACATCTAATTTAATACAATATTGCAGGAGAAAAAAATATTAATATTTACCAGTAATATTAAATACAAGCAAGATGTTTTATTTCCAAGAATATTTCCAAGATTTTTTTTTTTTTCTTCATCCAATAAGGCGCATATTTTGCCAAATGTCTGGAGCTGCTGCAGCTCTACATATCTCTTTGAATTGTGTCTGTTGAACTGGCATTAATTTACTTTTTGTTCAGCCTGACAAATATTTGTTGTGAATAGAACATCCTTGTTTGGTTTGTTTTGCTTTATCATTTTATGATTTTATCAATTCAATTTTGGAGTGAATATGC
>NW_015557124.1:952402-957058 GCF_001515605.1 Sinocyclocheilus anshuiensis | reverse complement strand
ACATCAACAACAACAACAACAACAACAACAACAACAACAACAACAACAACGTCAACATCAACATCAACAACAACATCAACAACAACAACGTCAACATCAACAACATCATCAATAACATCAACAACATCATCATCAACAACAACAACATCAACAACAACACCAACGTCAAACAACAACAACAACAACATCAACAACAACAACAATAATAATAATAATAATAATAATAATAATAGCAGTTAGATGTGATGTTTCCCCAATTTGTTCTGCCTGTTTTTTTTTTTTTTATGAAGTAATGCACATACAGTTTCAGGGCCGGTAAAATATTTATGGCCAGTATATATTTTGTTTTGTATGTAGGGCAACAAAGTCAAACAAACAAACAAACAAATAAATAAATAAATAGGATTATATTTCACTAATTATAACAAAATAAATTAAAGGAATTCTATTTTATATAAAATATTATATAAATATAAATTTGTTTTGTGACATGAGAACTTTTCCCCAGTTCTCATTACCATAATGTGAAGAAACATCTAATTTAATACAATATTGCAGGAGAAAAAAATATTAATATTTACCAGTAATATTAAATACAAGCAAGATGTTTTATTTCCAAGAATATTTCCAAGATTTTTTTTTTTTTCTTCATCCAATAAGGCGCATATTTTGCCAAATGTCTGGAGCTGCTGCAGCTCTACATATCTCTTTGAATTGTGTCTGTTGAACTGGCATTAATTTACTTTTTGTTCAGCCTGACAAATATTTGTTGTGAATAGAACATCCTTGTTTGGTTTGTTTTGCTTTATCATTTTATGATTTTATCAATTCAATTTTGGAGTGAATATGCCTTAAGATAGTCATGACAATACTGTCACAGTGCAAAAAAAAATTGTTTTAAAAATTCTTAAGCTCGAAAAATATATTTTTTTTCTTTATGCAAAATCTAATTATTTTTTCCATTTATTTTTGGGGTGAATTGTAGCAGGAAATGCTTTTGTGAGCTACCATTAAGGACAGGATGTTTATTTTATAAAGACAGGACAGTTTATGTTAACTGCCAATTATTTTCTTAAAAATGTATCCTGACCTAGACATGGGAAAGCACTCTGAATTCAATTAAGCGCTAGACTTTAGCAGAAATTTCTGAATGTCTGAACATTTTAGTATCTGAAGTTGGAGTCTGTTTCAAACTCCGAACTTCTAAATCATCTCTCTGTCGTGTTTTAACGCCTTCGCACATTCCTTCCAGGGACTGTTTACATATCCGTCAGGTCTGATTTAAAAGAGCTCCGCTAGCGTGGATCTGAGGTGTGTTTCCACCCAAAACAAGCACACCAGAACAGAATCTCTGTGTCAGGATCCGTGCTTCTCATAAAGACGCTTTTACACCTCGTGTTCACTGCAGCGGGCGTCCGATCACCGGGCCGCTCGTGGTGCCATTTCTTAGAAAAGCTGCAGTCAAGCCTTATTTGCAAAGTGTATACAAACCCTGCATTTAGTCAGAGAGTGTTTGACATATCAAAAGACTGCACTGATCTGCCATCAAGAGCTCCAACTGTGTCATTTTGCGATGGCTGGATTTTGTCAACACTCCCAACAACGGTTTTGAGCACTTTGACGTCACGTCTTGGGCGTCTGAATGCGATGAATGGAGCAGCTGTGCTTCTTCGCTTCTGCGTTCGGTTAGGAAGCAATTATTTCAATTACACAGCCGCAGCTTTTCGGGTGATGTTTGGCTCGTGTTACGTTCATTGAATAAAATCCTCTGCAGTCTGTCCAAATCAACAAATTAAATCATCTTAGGCCCAGTTTGGGAATCTGACAGTTACTTTCAAGTAGGTCAAATTGTCGACGGATAATTTCCGGGAAGCAGTCTGTCAAGGCTCATTTGGCACAGACAAAATTCTTATTTTTTGTGATATGCGTGTTCATAATAAAGTGGGAAATGATGACAGTACTTGTTGTTCTTTGTTGATGTAACATCTGATGCAAACAAAAATACTCAACTGGTGTTATGTTGAGTATCATATTTGATGCATCGGGCTTTTATGGCTAAATTATTATTTCAGAACTTTTTAACTACAGACGAGGCAACCACTGCATTTTAATCATGATCCAAAAAAGATGCTGCATGCATGCAACATGAGCGGTTTTTAATCTAAATTAGATTGTATAATTTTGAAATTTGAAGCAAAAACAGAATGTGTTGACTTCAGTTTTGTGAAACTATACATACAATGGTGTAGTACAAATATGTTGAGCTTCCCTTATTCTGTCCCTTATTTTCTCATAAAGAATCACAATTGTACCTTATTTTCCATTTCTGATGTAAATTGGCAACACTAATGATAATGTAATTATCTTTTGACTTCCCCGACAGAGGCACCTTGCTAAAAAAAACGTCAGTTAGATATGCGAGCAAAAATACAATGAATTACAAGGCTGTAGAGAACAGTGCACTATTGCAGACGTATACACTGAGGTTTTAATTACATTATTTTAATATGCCTATAGTCAGTCGTGAACTAAAGTGGGCCGGTCTAAGACATGAAACTCCAGGGCTGAAAATGAGTCCCACCCCGGCCCTGTTATATACTATGATATAGTGAGAATATGGAGGGGAAAACAACACCTTAGTAAGGCCTAAAATGAGAAAAAAAAAGTGCATAAACCATGACCTGAAGGTGAACATTTTAGGTTTGTTACTTGCTAAAAAAGTCTAAACTATCATTTAGATAACAGAAGGCATGTAGTATATTGAGTGCAACAGGAAAATGTTGATCATTTAGAGACCTTTAAATTTCATGTGTCAAACACAATATTCATTGTAGGATTAAACCAGCCTAATCTGTTAGTAATTTTAACTAACTTAAAGGGGTACTTACTGTGTAAAATCCTCCTCATCTTGTCAGTGTGACTCATAAATGAGAAGTGTATTGTTTTTCTGTCAATTTATTGATATATTGTTTGGAAGTCGTAAACATGGCCATTTAAGAATTTGATTTTGACTTTCACCTCCCAGTTATGTGTGTCAAAAATATGTATATGGCCAAAAAGTACAATCAAAAAGTACAATAAAAAAGTTTACAATCAAAGCTCTGTAGTTTAAAGACATATAATGCAATGCAATACAATGATGATTGATAGATGAAGAAATAAACATTTGTATGGATAATCAAGTAAACCTAAGCTGCTTCAGTCCAGTAAGTGTTCATCTTGAAATATTACTAATAATAATAGTTATTCTTACACTCTAAAAAATGCTGCGTTGTTTCAACCCAACATTGGGTCAAATATGGACTAACCCAGCTGTTGGGTTAAAATTTTTACATTCAAATTTTAACCCAAAAGTTGGGTTAGTCCATATTTGACCCAAAGTTGGGTTGAAACAACCCAGCATTTTTTAGAGTGTATGTTTGCTTTATAGAAAAACAGATTTCACAGCAAAAAAAATAAAACGTGTATCACAATCTGAAACATTTTAGTTTTTTTTTTTTTTTTACTTGCTAAAAAGTCTAAACTGTAAATCAGACGACAGAAGAATGTAGTAGATTTTGTACAACAGATTTTCCACACTGCAAAAAATATTTTCTTGCTTAGTATTTATGTCTTGTTTTCTAGTATAAATATCTAAAAATTCTTGAATCAGGATGCATTTACTTGACAAGTAAAACGACTTAAGATATTTTGACTTGTTTTCTGAAAATATTACTCAAATTTTGATAGTTTTTGCTTAAAACAAACAAAAACATCTGCCAATGGGAAAAGACAACTAATCTTAATGCAAAGGCTAAACAAGAGTATTATTTTCTTACCCCATTGGCAGATATTTTTATTTGTTTTAAGCAAAAAATAACAAGATTTTTTTTTTTCAGAAAACAAGACATAATATCTTAAGTAATTTTACTTGTCAAGTAAATGCATCTTAATTCCAGAATTTGTAAATATTTATGCAAGAAAACAAGACAAAAATACTAAGGAAGAAAATAATTTTTTGCAGTGCTCCAAAGTTTTGATCATTTTTATCATATATATAATATATTTTATATATATTTTACATATATTTTATCATTCATTTTTTCAAATAATACACTTTATTCAGTGCATTAATAAAATTCAATAAAAAAAAAGACTTTATCAGTATTTTGTATCTTGTTTTCCAGTACAAATATCTAAACATTCTTAAATCAAGATACATTTACTTGATAAGTGTTTTGTGAAACTTGTGAAAAATATATCAAAATGAAGTGAGTTCCCCTTCAGGAACTCGAGCTGCGTCGAAATTGCTTTGGGAACGCCCCTGCGTGACCGCGTTCTGAAGCACGTGTCAAATCAGTCCAATGGAGTAGCGAGACGTCACGAGCGGGGTGACGTAAGCACCAGAAAGTATAAAAGCGCATCCGGCAGAGCACAAACCAGCTTCCAGGTGCGGGGTGAGAGTGACAGACCGAAGGGAAGAACTCGATATTGGTATGCTTTGCCCCCGAAAGCAAACCTTAGGAACTTCCAGTGTTGAGGGAGGATGGAAACATGGAAATAAGCGTCTTTGAGATCTATCGTAAGAAACCAGTCCTCGGACTGTATTTGAGATACTATCTGCTTGATAGTGAGCATCTTGAACCGAAGCCGTTTGATAGCGCGGTTCAGAAGATG
>NW_015557124.1:941442-951655 GCF_001515605.1 Sinocyclocheilus anshuiensis | reverse complement strand
TTTTTTTTGTCATTTTACTTCTCATGTAAAAATAGCTTGGTTTAAGAATGTTGAGATATTTGTACTGGAAAACAAGACAAAAATCCTGAGGAAGTAAATCATGTTTTGCAGTGCAGAGTTAAACCAGTCTATCATTAATAGTTTTAACCAAATTAAAGGGTTACTTTCTATGTAAAATCCTCTCTGTTGAAGTGTATTGCTTTTCTGCCAATTTATTGAAATAGTTTGTTTGGAAGCCATAAGCTGGTCATTTAAGAATTCGATTTTCGCTTATTTGTGTCAACAGAACAGCTTGATCTTCCCAAACGAGACACTTTGTAGAAACGCTGATGGACCTTTGAGCACCGGTTCAGCCGATGTTTCCCAGCAAATGAAAGCCATCAATTCTGAGTCTGTGCCGGCGACCCGACGTTCCCGCGCTACAGTTCATGCCGAGAGGTTCGCCCCGTCTACTTAACACTTCCTGTCCGTCAAATCCCTTGATAGAGCCCTAGCCTCCCTCGACCTCCATCTCTTATCCTTTTTTTTTATCTTTACCCTGAACATTTTATTTTCGCCAGAAGGGAAAAAAACTTAACCTTGATGGTGGTGGACTGCAGCTTTTTCCGTCTGTAGATAAAGAATTCCCTTTGCTGTTGCTCTTTGCTTTTAACGATTATAAAATGTGATATTAATGGCAGGTTAATGGTGCAGGATGTTTCAGCATTTGGTAAATTAAATTAATAATATTTACTAGGCCATTAAGGACAAA
The DNA here is from genome assembly GCF_001515605.1 of Sinocyclocheilus anshuiensis. Taxonomy (NCBI): domain Eukaryota; kingdom Metazoa; phylum Chordata; class Actinopteri; order Cypriniformes; family Cyprinidae; genus Sinocyclocheilus; species Sinocyclocheilus anshuiensis. The sequence goes on along the minus strand of NW_015557124.1, from coordinate 950,904 downwards.
AAAAAAAAAAAAGGATGAGAGGCATTACAACAGCAAAATCCTTTTCCACAGGAAGCATTTTATGTTATCAAATGAATACAAAGTGTTTTATTTTATACTTGGCATAAAATAGTTAATCAAGAACTCTTTTTTTGTTATTTACACCCAAATATTTTTCAGTCAGCTCGTGTGTATTGAAAAATTACCCAGCTCGTTAAGATTTTTAATGTTTCATAAAGAAGCCTCTTCTGCTCCCTAAGGCTGCATTTTTATTTGATCAAAAATATAGTAAAAATTATGAAATATTATTACTATTGAAAATAACTGTTTTCTGTTTTTATATATTGTAAAATGTAATTTATTTCTGTGATCAAATCTGAATTTTCAGCATCATTACTCCAGTCTTCAGTGTCACATGTTCCTTCAGAAATCATTCTAATATGCTGATTTGCTGCTCACGGAAAAAAAATAAATAAATAATTCTTGCTATCAATGTTAAAGATGCTTTGTTTGTGGAAAATGTGGCACATCTTATTTCAGGATTCTATACAGATGAATACAATTTCAAGATGACTCATTTGTAAATCATAAATCATTTTAACAGTCTTTATTGTCACTATTGATCAATTTAATGTGTCCTTTGTTAGGGTTATTACTATCAGGATCATTACATCTAAACTACTGTAAAACTTAAGAACATTTTTTGTAAATAAGATGACTAAAACTGAAATAAATTAATTTAAATATTAATATAAATAAAACTGAAATTAATATAAAAAGAGAAAAGCACATAACAAAATTACAACAACAAAAAAACATTCAAATATAAAAATAAATTATAATTCCAAATAATCCTAAAATAATATTTTGTTGCCAAAGGCAAACTACCAAAAATTGTGCATTTGCAAAGTTTTTAATAGGCAGCTTTATCTGCATGTGCATGCATACAAAATGTTCAAAAATCCTTGCAAATACAAAAATTTGGGTAGTTTGCTTTTTGCAACTAAATAATATTGAGTATATCTAGATCCCTTGATATAGCTTGATATTTGAGAAGAAAATGTAGTTTCTCACGATATGTCCATCTTCGGCCATCAAACAGTAAATCTAGAGTCGAGAGTAAAGCGGAGCAGCACCTGCATGTAATCTCCACAGCAGCCTCAGACTCCACCGTCCCCGGCGAGGCCTCGGCTCTGACCTCCAGCGAGCTCCTGATGGAAATCTAACCAAGCATCACGGCCAATCTGAGTCCTGTGAGTAAACAAACAGAAGTGCTCTTCAAAGGCTGAGGTCCAAACAGAGAGTGCTGTGCAGGCGCTGCGGGTGCATTCACACAGATGAAGAGACCCCTGATTAAACTGCCAGACCACACTTCAAGCCTTAAAGGACACACTCAGAGAGGAAGCACTTTTAGTAAGTGCCATATACATGTAGCTTTGTCATTCTGCCTTTGAATTTGAATCAGTTTGGGGCGAACTAATGCACAAAAGTAATTAATACTGATCGTAGTGCTCTTATATTCAGCGCGCTCACACTCTGTAGCTTAAGGGGATGTTGAAAGAAGGAAAGAAGAAAATCTTTAGAGTATATGGAATTGTGCTTTTTAATTACCGACAGGATACAGGACGTGAAATTTGGGCCTATGGATTGTAATTGTATGCCACTTCTCAGTTTACATACTTTGCATTAAATGTATGTACTTTAAAAGAACGTACTTCTGATAGAGCAAGACAGTCTGCCAGTATTTACTGTAAATACTGTCCATTAATGGGCACCAACTCCTTAGTCACGTAAAGTTCTTGGTTTATTTATTTATTTATACATACTAGAGGTGTTTTTTTTTTGTTTTTTTTTTGGGGGGGGGGTTGGCTTCCATAATCACCCTTATTTTTATTTTATTTTATTTTATTTTAAAATAGATAACATTTAGAACATTTCATTATTTTATTATTTTTTTATTTTATTTTACTATTTTATTATTTTGTTTTATCATTTTAGCATATAGTTAAATTCAACAGTTTTTTATTCATTATTTTGTTGAAGAAGTCTATTTTTTTTTCTTGATTTTATCATACACTCTAAAAAATGCTGGGTTGTTTCAACCCAACTTTAAAAATTTAACCCAACGGTTGGGTTAGTCCATATTTGACCCAAAGTTGGGTTGAAACAACCCAGCATTTTTTAGAGTGTATAGTTATATTCATTGTCTACAGTTTGGAAGCATTTTTTCATCTCAGAGTAAAGAACAAACAGTTCATTGTTATATGAAGTTTAAAATAAGCAATAATATCACTTTGTGAGCTATAAAGTCAAATTTACATAAAATTGTCACATTTCTTTCTCTCTCTCGCAATTCAGTGGGCTTCCATAATTACCTTCAAATTCATTTTCACTTCACTTTCAGATTCATTTAATTTAATCCAAAAGTGCTGTAATGGGGTTGCATAACATCCAGAAACCTTTGTTTTATTATTTTCATTATGTTTTGGCATACACTAATTCTAATCTTTCTTCATAGGCGGAGGGTGAACCAACTCCAGGGTAGCAGCCAAATGTATTAAACATCATAAACCCATCTTTTTAGGCAAGAACCAGACATGGGTGTCATGTAGGCTAAAACAAAATGTTTAAAGGGACTGAATTTGTATTTAACGTGATTACAATTTAATAAAAACGTTAGAAATTGATAATTATATAACGTTTGCTTTCCACTGTTATTCAAACAGCGAATAATATAGAAAGTGACATTATCACTAACATTGATCTATTGCAGGTTTAAGCACGCTCAAAAAAACAAAACTATCGTTATAATCACTGAAGCTGTATACACTGTTAAATGAATCTCTTACTTGCATTGTACATACATCTGCGCTTTATTGTTTATGATGAGAGAATTCGCAAGAGTCAGGAATTCAGTCGGCGAACGCGCACGCACTCAACAAAACTGATGAGTTTGAACGATTTTTGAACTGAGTTTTGAACTCATCTGAACGCCTCTGATTGGCCATTGCATTCCTAAGCTCAACAGATATGTGTGTGATTGATTCAAATGCGCAACACTGTGAAAACGCCTAAAATGAAATAGGGTGCAATATGAGCAGATCTTAATTTAATGCCGCAATCGACACTGTCTATTCATATTCACTTTGTTAGCAACAGACGTAATAGATTTCATTTGTTTGTGCAGGGGCATTTTTGTCCAATTTAGTGGCATTTTTGCCCCAAGTCCCCGTGGCCAGCCTTACACACGCTCCACCTATGTCTGTTCTTACTATATAGGATAAAAGCATGCACAAATGTATACATGTACACATTTGTATTACAGTAGAAGGATACTTTGAGTGAAAATCACAATGCAAAATATAATAATGGTCCCAAAAATAGGCATTATTTTTTCCATGGCATTACAGATTTGTGCTGATGTGAAAAATCGACCATTCAGATTGGAGCGAATCTTAGTTTACATCCATTTTCACTTGGCATTACAGACATCTGAGAGCGTAACGCGTCCATCACATTACAGGATCGAGTTTCCCCTGAAGCGGCGTTTGCATTTTCACCTCATTCAACATGGCAGCTCAATGCTTTCTCTCCAGCGAGTCACTGACGTTCAACTGACCTACATTATAGTGCAGTATGCCAATAAAACCCTCCAAGTTTTAATTGCCTGTGCCATTACCGTACCGTTGCATTGGGTTTCCGTGCCCCGTAGTCGCTCGTTCGCCACGAGCCAACCCACAATGCACCTCTAATTGACAATCAAGTCTTAAATCAGACTTTTGTGAGCACTTCTCGCCCTCTTTTGTTCGTAAATGAAACACGTATCCATCACGTCCTTCTTCCGGGGGCATTTATGAGTTCATCCGAAGGCTAGGACCTAATGAAAAGATCAAATACTTTTTCTCTGGCCTTTGCTTGTGCCGATCAATGCCATCATCCAGTTTGCTGTAATAGGTTCCATGTGAGCACAAATTAATAACACAGAGGTTTAATGACAGGACTGTGAGATTGGCCAATCGTCTGTCTTCACCATCGATTTGTGTCAAGAGTAATTTGGCCGACGGGAGGAAAGATAGTTCACATGCACCTTCCCATCTTCGTCCTCTTAATATCACCTGAAAAAAATCCGTCCCTTCGTTGTCGACAGAAATAGAGTGCAGTAATGAAAACTAGAGCCCTTTTTATGAAGCAAAGAGGAAGCGGAGGCTGCTAATGATTAATGTAGGTTGGTAAATTTCGGCCAGGACTTTTTCCAAGTACATAAAATGAACTTTGCAATGCGATATCCGTTCTCACTCAACTGCCTCCATAATTAACAATTCAGCATGAGCTGCTATATATGGCGCTCATTAATAAATTATCATACACTGTGAAAAGGAATACTTCAGGCTAGGTTTGATTTTATTTCTTCGCTGAGCCACCGGTATATGTAATATTATCATATTGATATGAAGGAGAGCCGTTATGATTGTACGGCAGGGATCAGTAGCATCTGGTCTTCAGAAATGAGGAGCCAATGTTACATTTCTAGGTTTGACATGCTCACATTTTTAGTCCAGTGTGAATTGCATTGCATTTTGCATTTCTATTTGATGTTTACACAGCTTCTGGGTTAATGACACGTGAAACCAATACTATAATATTTCCTATGTTTATATGAATCTTATGTTTTAACCTGAAACAGTAATATAGTAATTAGTGCTGGGCAACGATTAATCGTGATTAATCGTATCCAAAATAAAAGTTTTTGTGTACATAATATATTCATATAATTTATATTATAAATAAATACATTTAATATATAAAAATAATATATTTCTCTGAAATATATACATGCATATGTGTGTGTTTATATATACAATAAATATACACAGTACACACACACATATATTATGTACACAAAAACTTTTATTTTGGATGCAATTAATCGTGATTAATCGTTGCCCAGCACTAATAGTAATATAATACTACTAATATATTAGCTGTTGTTTGGTTAATATTACTAATACTACTACTAATAATAATAATATAAATTCATTAATTACATTTTTTATTTAGAATATTATTCCTGTTTAATTATCACAGTTTTGAATAATTATGAAAGTATTCATTTAATTTGATGCAATTTTTAATATAAGTTATTTTTTACTTTTTAAAATCTCATGTGTATACATTTTAACATGTTTGTTTTAATTGCAATTTTTAATTTTACATTTTAGAATCAGCTTCCAGAAGAGATCAGATGTGCTAAAACTTTAGCCACATTTAAATCCAGACTCAAAACTCATCTGTTTAGCTGTGCATTTAGTGAATGAGCACTGTGCAAACTGATTGCACTGTATTTTATGTATAATCATTTTCTATTTTTAACTGTTTTAAATTAATTTAAAATCATTTTAAATCATTTTAAAAGATTTGAAATTCCTTGTTTTATTGTTGTGATTATTTTTTATGATTATTTTACTTCCTTTTATGTAAAGTACTTTGAATTACCATTGTGTACGAAATGTGCTATATAAATAAACTTGCCTTCAGCCCTATTTTATTTTTAATTTGTTTTTATTTATTTTTTTTACTACACTATTAGCTGTTGTATGGCTATTATAATATTGATTTGCTCATTACATGTTGTATAAATCATATTTATGAGTCATTTAATTAATAGCTTTATAAAAATATTTATAAAAGTATGTAAATGTTTATCACATTATTCCATTATTATTAAAATAATTGAAAAAAAAAAAAAAAAGTAAAAACCTTTTATTTGTGCCATTAAGTTCTGCAGGTGATTGTAATTTGAATTTAACTTTTTTTTTTATTTAACCTATATTGTCTTTATTTAATATTATATTTAAAGTTTATTTTAACATTGTTTATATGTTTGTTTATATAGACATAAACATATAAAAAAAAACGATAATATACTTAAAAATGATATGTTTATAATTTGTTAATACATTTTAACCATCTATGTTTTAACACATTTCTTCAAAATATCTACAATAATATAGTAAAAAGTATATTTATTATTATTATTATTATTTTTATTTTTTTTTACTGCAAACTGTTGTTTGGCTATTAATATTAAAATGTCAAAATGTATTAATATTTTATAGGTAATATGTATGAATTATTTTATATGTTTATTTATAAAATATTATTAAATGAATTAATATAAAATAATTCCATTTAAATTCATACAAATTATTAATTTATTAGTAGTAGTAGTAGTAGTAGTAGTAGTAGTAAATAATTGAATTTACTATTAAATAAAATCCTGATTTCCAAGTCAGTCTGTCCATTTCCACCAGTTTGATCCATTCATGCAGATCTGCGTGAACATGATAGATGGACATGATTGCGTTTACAGTGTGATCGGCCAATCACAGCGATGTGAATGCACTGCCTCCTCTGACATGTCATTATGCTACACTTTAGGACAGTAAGGACAGTCAGAGTTGACCATATTTTGTTGCATTTTCTGCACCATTGAGATCACATACATCAGGAATCAGGTGGTTTGGTGTATTATTGTTCCATCATCCATAAAGTTATGCACTACTTCTCAGAGATGATGACTGAAAGCACAATATTCCGGCCTGTGCCTGCTTTATCTGTTTCACTGCAGGCTTTACAGTCAGATCCTATTAACATCATTGAAGTATATTCAGTATCTCTCTGATACTTTTTGGGTTTTAATGGTCTTTTAGTATAATTGCTTCATGTTGCATAAAATAAATAGATGCATAAAAACTTGTGCAATTGGATCCAGGGACCAGTCGCTTACTGAAGTGAAATGCTTTTTAGTTGCTTCTGTGAAAATTAGAGCTTTAATGGAGAACTGGCCGGTTCAGATGCTGAATGCGTCTTTAGGTCTTCCTTTATAATTTGTTTGTCTAATTTTCACCTCGATTCACCTCATCTTTACTGTTCAAGCAATTCTGTACAAATGCGCTGTTTCTAAAGTTTGTTTCCTAGCTACAGTTAATTAGTGTTTTATCTGCTTAAATACTTTCACACTGGACTGCAGTGAGAGTGCGTTATATGAATAAATGACATCCGTTTATGACTCAAAGACTTTACAAGCCAGTGAAAACTTGTTTGCAAATTTCACAAGCCAGCATGACTTTCAAATGTGACTTAATAACACTTGCAAAGTCTTATTTTTCCTCCATTGTAACGTTTTTTGTCATTTGTCTTGATGGATGAGATCCATGAGATCCATGAGATCCATGTGATGGATCTATGCTGTCATCAGTATAGATGAATCTAGTAGTTTTTTAATAACATACCTTCATATGATATTTTTTAGAGTGGATTTAATAAGAGAGTATTGGATTTGAACCTTACAAATATGTACTGTGATAATGATAGTTATACCGTGGTATTTTGAAATATATTATGGTACCATTGAACTTTTTGACACTTTACTGTAAAAGTACTTCAAATAATACTATTGTGTTACCATAGTACCATGTCACTTACAATGTTTTTACCATGATATTTTGGATACTGCAGTTCCAATACTGTATTTTGGGTACTGCAGTACTTCCATGTTGGACATATAGGTCTACCATGGTAATATCATGGTATTCTCTTCATGGTGTTAAAGTACTATGAAGTGTCATATATATTTTATGTATATTATATGTATATATTAGTGTTGTAGTCAAGACCAAACCATCACTCCTTAAATTCATCTGAAAGATCGACATTTAATGCATTAATAAATATAGAATAATAAGACACTGTTTTGAGCTGTTACCAATCAAATGAAATCAGTAACAACAGAATTCAACAGAGGTGGCACAGAAGCTGCATCTGAATTGGTGCAATTACAATTGCAGGAATAATGTTGAGAATAATGTCAAACTAAAACCACCTGTTGGTTAGGTGGCAACAACTCACTTGGGAGTGAGTCACAGAATCATTTATTCAACGATTCGTTCAAAGCAGCTGATTCATTCAGTAATGAATCTCTGCTGTGTGTTGAAAAGCAACAGTTGCTATGGATTGCTGAACTTTGTTCGGAACATGTTTCATTGCCGAAATAATATATATATATATATATATATATATAATATATAAAAAAAAAATATATATATAAAATATAATTTAACATAATATATAAAATATAATGTATAAAATGAATATCACATTTTGCAATTGTGCTCATATTCGTGAAAAAAAAACTTGTGATGTTGCTTAATTTTATGTAATATAAAAAAAAAACAAAAGATCTCATACAAGTACTTGTTTGCAATCATATCTTGAATTTTTTGGGCATTTGTATTGATTTTGGTTACATTTTTGACACAATTCCCCATTGAATCTCTCTCTGGGCACAACAATATCAAAATAAATCAAATTAGAAATAAGTTATTGATTGCATTTAAAGCCGGAAGTTTTACATCATTACTTTAATGATGTTAACAAATAAATCAGACAATGCACCAGCAATTTAGTTACAGTTGTGGACTAAGACCTTCAAAAAATGGTCGTGAGTACTAAAATATATATTGATGAACATGAAACTTCCTGTTTTCCCGATCAAGCCCTCAGAGTTGTATATACGACTGTCACACGGGCATAAAAACAAGTAATGTATTGATTCAGTTAGTGTCAGCAAATTGATTTTACCCTTGAGGTTTTTCCCTCGCGCTCATATTTTGAAATCTCGAGACGTATCGTTTCTTTATAATGTCCCTCGCAGCTAAACAAATGGAGAGTCATTATGTGTTTCTGGCTGCGAAAGACAGTTTGTTAGAATAAGTAACACTGGCAGGGCAGTAATGTGTACATTTCCCTCAAAATCACTCTGGAAAATGGGAAGATGCCAAAGAAGCAGCTCGTGTGCTGTAATTAAACTGTCTTGATTTGTCTCAGCTGCTGAAGGTTGAAATTTTGCATTTTGTGTCTACTCTTAGGTGCGCAGGGTATTTTTCCTCGTATTGCATATTGTGTTGTGCTCAGAATTGTTTTCATAAAATTACTTTTTCCTTTCTTTTAAGAAATAATATGATTTTCATTATTTAATATTTATTTTATAGCAGACTTTGTTAAAGTCAGCATGAAATTAAAATGACTGTTTATTGTCTTAGATTAATTATTATGAACAATCAGTGCATGTTATTTCAAATATATATATATATATATATATATATATAAATTTGCATAAATAATTCTTGAACTTACCAAAGTATTTAAAGGGAGAGGGTTACACTAAAAACATACATTTTAGCATTAAATGTCACATTTTAATGTTAAATCCACTATTTTTATATAGAATTGTTCTACAGTCTATACAGTATTTAATTAAATTACATCAGAAGTAACTGTAATTAGATTACAGAGGGGTAATCCCTTACTTTACTTTTTCAAAGGAAAAGTAATTAAGTTACAGTAATTAATTACTTAGTAATGCATTCACCCAACACTGATCACTACTTAATTACTCCCCGAAAGTGCTATATGATATGAAAA
>NW_015557124.1:938702-939195 GCF_001515605.1 Sinocyclocheilus anshuiensis | reverse complement strand
TTTTTTTTTTTATTGCATATGTTGTGCTCAGAATTGCATTCATAAAATAACTTTTTCTTTTCTTTTTTCTTTTCTTTCTTTTATATATATATATATATATATATATAGCTTATTGTTACAGTTAAACAATGGCATGTTTTTCTCAGAATTTATTAAATATACCTAGTAATATAATGTGATAACACTAATTTGGAATATTTAATAATTAATTTGTTTGCTTGCAAAACAGACATTGTTGTTTGAAATGTATTTCAAGTTGACTTGATAAGTATACTCAAGTATACTAAATATAGTATAAAATGGTCAGTAAGATTCCACATATGGAGGTTTTGATGGAAGAAGCATGAGATTGTGTTTTTCTGTGGATGTAGATGGATGAGAGGCTCATGGCATCTCAGTGTGTGTGTGTGTGTGTGTGTCCTGTACATGACCGTGTTTGTCGTCTCATGTTGTGACAGATGCCATGCTGCTGGGGGCTGATAGACTGGAAGGG
>NW_015557124.1:930987-938500 GCF_001515605.1 Sinocyclocheilus anshuiensis | reverse complement strand
ACACACACACACACACACACACACACACAGACAGAGAGAGAGAGATATCAAGGACGGAAGCTCCTCAGGCTGGAGCAGGTCCATGTGTTTTTCCATTCCAGAAGAAAGTCAAAATCCTTTCTTATTTTTAGTTCTTCAGAAGAGCGCTAGTGAGGAACATGACTTTGCCGTTATTATCTGCAGTCTTGAGATGTTTGTTATTTGGGTCAATGACAAATAAAGATTTGCAAGACAAGGATAAATCTCTTTCTATTCTTAGAAATGGACATTTTTATTGGATCTTAGAAACATGATCTTTACTGTGAAGTACTGTATATATGTATGCATGTATTATGTTCATTTTAATTATTATTTTAATATAAACATTAAATTAATGATTATTATACTGTTTTTACATTTTTCTGTTATTTTTTCTAAACCATTTGAATCTATTTAATAGATTGTATATATTTTTTTTTACATTTATATTTTTTCAACTGCTTACACGCATTTTAAACTTTGCCTCTTTTTTTTTCAAAACTTGACACTCAAATCCAAGAATTGCACACACAAAATGCAAAATGCCTCATAATCCTTTGCAAAATGAAGCACTGCATTCAAAATATCACAAACACATCTCAAAAGCAAACACCTTTGCCATAATATTCATTCCTGTTAGATTTTTGTGTGTTACTAGAGAATTGTGTGTTTTGCAAAAAGTGTTTTATGAAATTGAAAACGGAGTCAAAGGCTGAGAATTAGTGTATGGTTTTACAGATTTGGTGTGTGCTTCTGGTGTTTGAGTGTCAGCTTTCAGAAATTGCGTGACAAGTAAAGATTTTGTGTGTACACAGACAATTTTTTTTAAACAATTATAGAATTAAACAATTTTACATTTATATACTTTTTAAAATGTATTTACTATTGAATTTATATACTAAAAAGTTAATTTAAAAGTATTAATAGTAAAAGTCTATTTATATACTTACGTATTAATTTACTTTATAATTTGAATGTATTCATTTAATTTATATACTTTTTAATGTTAAAAATAAGATTTTTCTCCTTTTTAAATTTAAATCTATCATCGATAGTTAAACCATCATGCCATTTTTGCCTGAATAAATAAAGCAATTTAAAATAAATGATAACAATATTCAGTGTATTTAAAGTAACATGACATTTTTCGATAGATAGATAGACAGACAGACAGACAGATAGATAGATAGATAGATAGATAGATAGATAGATAGATAGATAGATAGATAGATAGATAGATCACAAAGGTCTAGTTTTACAGTTTGAAAGACTAGAAACATTTTTACAGACGTTTGGTGGTGATGTTGATGAAATATGCATGTTGCTCATAAAACATGTTGTAAAGCCACACCGCAGGTAGCGAAGCTTTCAGCACGAGCTTTCATATTCCAGGAAATTAGCCGTGTCTCCCTGATGGACTTCCACTCGGAGGCCAGGACAAAAAATAAAATGTGGCTTGATCCTCAGATTCTAATGTGAAGAATGAAAGAAAGAATACGCTCTGTGTGGTGTGTTTCAAGTGTCGCGCTCTGCTTTTACATTAAAAGCTTCTGGAAAGCAGGACCTGATTGAAAATGCACAGAGAGCATGAAAATCAGTGTGTACATGTCAGCCCGAGACTCTGAATGGTAATCATAGTGACAGATCGTCCCACATCAGAGCGCAGACAACATCCTGCCATAAGAGCCAGCCGTGCCATTAAAATCTTCCATCACTGTCAGCTCACCCACAATTCACTGCAGTGTGCCAATGCAAAGCATGCATTATTGCTCTCGTGACACACATTTTTACATGTTTGCCTTTGATTTGACCAGCTGAAAATCTCGAGGGTCAGTATCCTTGGAATTACAATTTGTCTTTCACCATTTAATGTATTTTTTGTTTATTCATCAAATGTTGATATGCATGAATTTAGGCACTTAAATAACTCAGAATGGTATTTTATCTAAATGTAGATGTATTCATAGTTTGACTACACTGACACTATCGGATGAGAAGAAAACTTAAAATGAAATAACAAAATAAAATTAGTAAAACAATAAAAGCGAGTTGAGTTGAATTGAGCTAAATATGCACACCATTGTCTTCTGTAGAACATTTTATATCTGAATCAAATTTGTTTTTGTTCGTTTTCAAAATTATTTATTTATTTATTTATTTGTTTGTTTGTTTGTTTGTTGACATTTCTGTTTCTGTATCTAAAAAAAAACATGAAAAAAAATAATAAAAATATAACTGAAATAAAATTTTAAAATAAAGCTTAAACTTGTATTATTTCTATTAGATGCCAGGGCAATTATTTAACATAACATTTTATTTTATTTTATTTTATTTTATTTTATTTTATTTTATTTTATTTTATTTTATTTTATTTTATTTATAGCATTGTATGATCTTCTGAATAACTGTAACCACAGTTATAATACATTATAATACGTATCTATTAATTATTACACCTTTAGAAAGTATAATGCATGAAAATAAAACCTTCAAATATTATATCACATTTCAACTTTGGTTACAATTATTTATGAAAAGTAACAATGCACTGCAACATACATTATAAATACCTTTATAATGCATTATACCTAAAGGCTTTAACTAAAGTGTTACTGAAATGTTGAACATTACACAAATTGTATGTAGTATTTTATTTTATTTTATTTTATTTTATTTTATTTTATTTTATATTTATTTATTTTTTTATTTTATATTATTTTATTTTATTTGTAACCTTAGCCACTGATTTAAAAATTCAGCCATGCACAAAGCTGGTTAAATTAGTTCAAATTGTAGGTATTCACATACTTGCATAGAGTAAGTATCATGCTTCAGGGATCCTGTCAAATCAGGATATAGTGTATAAAATGTATAGCTCAAAATGAGCACACTGAGCACATGAGCATAGACATTTATGCATTCGGCACATGCTTTTCTCCAAAGCTTGACTTACACTTTACACTTCATCAGTTCATGAATTCAGCTACAGTGAAATGCCTGTTGCGTTAAAGATATCTCCTTGTCATCGTACTTCATTCTTCATTTTCACCTCTTTTACAATAACTGTTTTTATACCCAAACCTCACGGACTGATGCATTCCCTCTTTGGTAATTATAGGTGTTTCAGGGATGCGGTCATCCCAAAGCAGCTGGAGTGGGCCGATCTGCCCGCGGGATCTCGGATGTGTTCAACAGTCGCTTTAGACCCTACAGTCCAGAAGAGAGGCCGACCACGGCAGCCGGCACCAGCCTGGACAGACTGGTGAGTGGGTGGCAGCGTGGGATGGCGTGAGTGGACGATGGTGACCTTTGCAGGTCGGACCTGAGAGAATGCAGCGGCCGCTGGGGAAAGCTTTAGTGGTGGTACTGGACGAAAAATGAGAAAAATTTATTTTTTTTTAGTGTTAAATTAAGTAGAAATAGCTCTAAAGTCCAGCTTAATAAGGTTGGGTGAAGGTTTTCATGGTTATTATTATTATTTTATTGTTTATTTTCTTGTTTTTTTTAGGCTTATAATGAAGTAGTGTCTGAGTGTATTGAGGTCCTCTTCTGGAATACAGCGTTCTCGTAACAGGAAAACAGGAAAATATGAATTTGACCTAACAGTGGAACAAGATTCCTTTTTTTTCTTGGCTTATATGAACATTTAGGGAGCACTCCATTTTATCATTTAATTGTCAAAAACAATTCTAGTACCAATTTACTTAATGCCTTTTTATGTCATGCATTATAAAAGGAGTTACAGTGCATTAATTCTACCTCGTAATGAACCTTAAAAAATAATTGTATGATCTTCTGAATAACTGTAACCACAGTACAATACATTATAATACTTATCTATTAATTATTACACCTTTAGAAAGTATAATGCATGAAAATAAAACCTTCAAATATTATATTGCATTTAAACTGGTTACAATTATTTATGAAAAGTAACAATGCACTGCAACATACATTATAAATACCTTTATAATACATTATACCGAAAGGCTTTAAGTAAAGTGTTACTGAAATGTTGAACATTACAAAAATTGTATGTAGTATTTTATTTAATTTAATTTAATTTTATTTTATTTTTTTATTATTTTTTTCATTTATTTATTTATTTTATTTTATTTTCAAGTGGTGTCTAAGTGTATGTGAGTACCTCAAGGAGTGTTAGAGGAGTGATAGATAAAATATGAATTTTACTTAAAAGATGCGTTGTAAATGTTTATTTTATTATTATTATTATTATTATTATTATTACTATTACTATTTTTATTTTTTTTATTTTATGAACATTAAGAGAACGTTCCATTTTATAATTTTGCAAACATTTTGAAACAAGTTCTAAATTATAAATAAATTATAAATAAGCAAGTAAGTTAGATGAACATCCAACTAAAAACATTCCATGAATCATTTATGAATCATTTTTGTGCTAATGTATTAATTTATTATTTTGTTGTTTTGTCTTTCTTTGGTCTAGGCTTATAATGAAGTAGTGTCTACAAGTTGCTCTACTAGAATAAAGTGTTCTGACTCATAATACTTAACAAGAATAGATGAGAATATGAATTTGACTTAAAAGTAGAACAAGATTGCATTTGCGCATAATCTTATTTTAGCCTCCAGCTAACTGGGAGAATTCATGTAAAATGACTTTCTATCCAATATGGGCGAGTGGTTTTTTTCCACTCAGCTGTGCATTGGATGAGTTTAAAGTTAACCCTGGAATTTATAATGCAGAGACGTGACAGTTAAATAAATGTTGAGATAGAGAGAAGTGTTTCTGTGTAAAGGGGATGTGCTTGGTTTTTAGACCGAGGGGAAAGGGATGGAATATCCCAGCAATGCCATTCATCAAATGTAATCGTGCATATTGCTTTTCTGTCTAATGCATATTTATCATGTGTTTGCCCGTGGTATGCTTTCTCTCTTTCTCATCTCCACTTTCAATGAAATCCCTTTTTTCCTCTGTTTTTTTTGCTTCCGCATCCCAGAGGATTGTCTGGAGGACGATGCAACACAGCGTAAGCCATCCAACCCTCCTCTCACTTTACCTCCGTCATTTGTCTTGTGGCTTCCAGCCTTCTCTCCATCTCTCCCTCCTCTCCTTCATCTGCTGGTGTACTTTCTCTTGTTTTCTGAGTAGTTCTGTGCTGTATATCTGTGCTGGCGAGACTTAAGGAAGCTGTTTGGTCCATCCTCTCATTAAAGGGATAATTCACTTAAAGAGTCTGTCACCATTTACTCACCACCATGTCGTTCCAAACCACTTTACTAGTCACTCTTTTTTGTGCAATTAGAATGCATGGGGACTGAAGTTTTCAAGCTTGAAAAAAAGACACAAAAGCATCATAGAACTAGTATGAGGGTGAGTAAATGATGGCAGAATTAGTATTTTTGGCTGAATTTATGTAGGATGTGTATTGGGTTACATCCATTATGGTTCACAAAAGTATTACTGTTCAAAAGTTTAAGTTCAATAAGATATTTTTGAGAATTATTTTTTTATAAAACATAAAAAACATAAAGAAAATGCATGTTAAGAAAACATCAAATTAATAAAAATGTACAAAAAATATTTTAAATAAATGCTGTTCTTTTG
This sequence comes from Sinocyclocheilus anshuiensis, assembly GCF_001515605.1. Lineage (NCBI taxonomy): Eukaryota > Metazoa > Chordata > Actinopteri > Cypriniformes > Cyprinidae > Sinocyclocheilus > Sinocyclocheilus anshuiensis. The sequence goes on along the minus strand of NW_015557124.1, from coordinate 932,889 downwards.
AACTCTCTATTGACCAAAGAATCCTATCAAATAAATTTCCACAAAAATATGAAGTAGCTCGACTGTTTTCAACATTGATAATAGTCAGAAACAGGGCCATGCACAGACATTTTGAGGGGCAGTGGCTCAAACCAAAAAAAAGTGGCACTAGGGGGGTGGGTGCTTATTAATACAAGTGATCCAGTTGTTACAAATATACAATTAAAAGAGAAGACAGCACACTCTGTAATAATGTTAAACTTTATTGTACATGTTTTGATATGAGTGGGCTCTCCCTCACTCTCTGAACCTGCTTCTGCCTCATCTTCAATGGAAGTATTGGAGAGTGGGGTAAGTTGACCCACCCCATGTATCTTGGCAACTGTACACTTTTACTGTCATGTGACCATGTATTTTGGAACCACCCATCATTTCTGCCAGACTGTGAAAAGCAGAAACACACGGGATTAGTGGAAGGCACCCATTTACTTTAAAAACTGTTTTTGGCTTGTCAAAGTAATAACAGATGTAATGGTAAAAGTTGTTACATCAAAGCAAATTTATCCAGGTCTAAACATTTTTATGATACATATAGGTGATTTAGCAACATATAAAACCATGCAAATCATTTAGCTAAATATTAGCCTGAACTGGTAAGCAACAGTAGCTTTTTTTTTTTTCCAAAATGGCAGCTATGGGGCAAAGTGAGCCAAATACTGTGGGGTAAATTGAGTCAGCATTTTAACTTACCCCATCATAAGGCACTGTATTTAAGTTACATTTCTGAATTATAAACTGGTGTTTTAATGTGATATTACTGGTTTAGTTTATCAAACAACTTTGGTGTTCAACATACAGGTGCATCTCAATAAATTAGAATGTCGTGGAAAGGTTAATTTCAGTAATTCAACTCAAATTGTGAAACTCGTGTATTAAATAAATTCAATGCACACAGACTGAAGTAGTTTAAGTCTTTGGTTCTTTTAATTGTGATGATTTTGGCTCACATTTAACAAAAGCCCACCAATTCACTATCTCAACAAATTAGAATACTTCATAAGACCAATAAAAAACATTTTTAGTGAATTGTTGGCCTTCTGGAAAGTATGTTCATTTACTGTACATGTACTCAATACTTGGTAGGGGCTCCTTTTGCTTTAACCCTTTGGGGTCGACAAACGCGGATACACGTTTTGTGACATCTTCTCTTGATAACACCAAAAATAACTTAAATTACACTTTCAGTTTTGATCTTACAGATGTGTACAGGTGTGAATCACATCATTATCCATGACTATTCACGCCCCCTCGCATATTCCTTTTCTACACAAAATGTGTCTTAGAAAATTTAAATCAATATATTGTTTTCTGTGAGTGAGTAAACAAGATGATTATCACATCATTCTGAAGCAAAAACTCTAGACTTCAAGATCAGTTCTCAAAAGTCTTGTGAACAAATGTTCTGTATGTGTTTTATGGCCTTATTTCAGTGACTTTAAAATTGTTTTTCACTAACAAACTCTCTGTTTAGTCTGTTTTTAGGAAGGCTACAACTTTGGTGTTCAACATATTGTTTCAGAAATGCAAACAATTAAATATTGAAATTTAAACTTAATTTGGTTGGTTTTATGTTGTTATAGTTAACTTTATGAAAAGAAATATGACTGTTTGTACAAGGAAATTATTAAATTAGTTTATATAGTGTTATTAATTTCACATGGGTTTGAATCAGATTTGGTCAGATGGTCATTTTACACCCAGATGGTGCATCTTACCCACTGACTCGACTCGGGTCAACTTACCCCTAACCCGGGGCAAACTGAGCCATGGGAACACTTTTATTATAAGAAGCCATATTTTTAGAACCCTTTGTCAAAGATACATTCTGATCATTCAAAATGATAGGAATACTTTCATTAGGAT
>NW_015557124.1:925545-930824 GCF_001515605.1 Sinocyclocheilus anshuiensis | reverse complement strand
GAAATATACTTAATTACAAGAATTAAAGTGTGACAAACTGCTAAATATTCTATATGATGATTTACCTGCTGGCTTGCTGGAGCTTTGAATTCATGTTTGCAATGTTGAACTGCCTTTAGCAGCCTCCCTTCGCTCTTTCTCTTTCTCTCTGTCTTCTTTTTTGCGAAGGCATTTTTTTTCTACAAAATGTGCCAACAAAAGTTAATTTTTTGTTATTTATGATAGATCTGATCGGGTATAATTTGATTAGACATTCTAATTCTAAGAATGTGGATATTTTGTTGTAATCACCTTTAATCACTTTACCGACATAAATACAAAAACAAACTACCAAATGACTAATTCAGCGAATCATCCACTGACTGTAATGTGGATTGTAATGCATCTACCTGTTAATGAAGGAGCTTCGGGAACTGTGGTCTCCACTGCAGAGAGAGGAACACAGGCTGTGAGTGATGCTGTGGATGCAGTGGCTCTAGTCACCGGGCCACCCCCCTGTGCACGGCCCTGGTCAGAAATGTTTCTTGAGCAGCATATCAGTATATTAGAATGATTTCTGAAGGATCATGTGACGCTGAAGACTGGAGTAATGATGCTGAAAATTCAGCTTTGATCAAAGGAATCAATTACATTTTAACATATATTCAAATAGAAATCAGATATTTTAAATTGTAATAATATGTCAAAATATTCCTGTTTTGTTCTGTATTTTTAATCATATAAATTAAAACTTGGTGAGCAGAAGAGACTTAACATCTTTAAAAAAAAATCTTACCAACCACAAACTTTTGAATGGCAATATACGGTGTATATGTGTGTGTGTGTGTGTGTGTGTGTACCTACTTAACCATATTTTGGGGACAAATTTGTACCCAAAAGTGAGCTAAACCTGACAAAATCTCCAAAAACCTCCCTTTGGTGACGTCCTCATTTGTCAAACTGGTATAAAAATAAAGTAAACAAAGTTTTTTTTAAATTGTAAAAATCCAGAAAGTTTCCTGTAAGGGATAGGTTTAGGTGTAGGGTTGGTGTAGAGTGATAGAATATACAGTTTGTACAGTATAAAAACCATTATGCCTATGGAATGTCCCCATTTAGATAGCTAAGTAAACGTGTGTGTGTGTGTCTGGTATAAATAGCTGGTAACAAAGCACTTAAGCTCAGGTTGCTCTGTAGGGACTGTCCTGTAGTAAACGTCCGATCAGTTGCTTTCTTGGAGAAAAAATGGGTTTGCTAACTGACAAATAGCCTCATATATCAGGTAGTTGAAATTGTCCTCGCAGAAGTAAAGGCTTGGAAGGGAATCTTTGTGCTGTTTTCCAGCAGTGTTACTCATAACACAGAGGATGTGGAGTGGCAGCAATTTACTGCGGCTGCCAACGCATCTAATTCAACAGCGTACAGTTACCGAGACCAACAAAACACTCTGAACAGACTGCTGGAGTGCGACAGTGAGAGATGGAATGAAAAGAAATTAAAAGCTTATTGGTGGAACCAGTGCAAAGTGTATAATTTCAGTTTTTCATTCATTTCCTTGGGTTTTCGATTCAAGAATTCTTGACTTTGATGCAATGTTTTGGAATTGATTCCAAAAGTTAATTCCAGACTAATTTAGTAAAAGAGAGAGGCAAAATGGGACTTGACCATTTTTATTCAAACTAAATAGATCTTTTCTTTGTACACACACACACACACAGAGAGATTAGCTGTAGCAGTAGGATGCATCTTTAAAAAATCATTTGCGGTCGTTCGGTCTGAAATGAATGAACTGTTGACACTTTTCATTCGTGCTCTTGTGTTCACTTACCCTTGGCCTGTCTGACATTGACTAACCCTCATGACCACTAATCGTGTTAACCAGCTGCAAAAGTGTTTTCATGACCCTTGACATAACGCAGGCCTGTAAATACAGAAAAAGCTGCACAATGTTCGATTTCTTGGTCCTTGATGATTGCTGTTTGTCAGGTTGTATGACTCCTGTAACCCAGCGTTTTATGTTTTTAATTATGCAGAAATCATTTCTGAATGTTCTCAAAATGTTTACATTTTTAAATGTTTTGATTTAATTTTTTTTTCTTATACGATTGTTAAGGGAATAGTTCATTTTATAAATGTTCTCTAAATGCTCAAAATGTTTTTTTATCAGTTATATGAATGTTAAGGAAACATTTTATTATATTATTTTTTTAAATGTTTTAAAACCATTTTTCATCTTGGTTATAGGAACATTATAGGAACATTTCATTATATAAACATAATGGGGGCATTTCTTTTGAATGTTCTCTAAACCTTCAAAACATCCAGTTTTTAAAATGTTTTGAAAAAAATTATTGGTTATTTTTTCTTGGAATGTTAAGGGAACATTACATTTTGTCAGTTTGGAAACATTGTAAGAACGTTACTTTTGAATGTTCTCTGAACATTCTGAAACAAGTATTAACATAAAAACAAAATAATGATGCACGTTTAGCTAAAACATAAAAAAAAATCCATGAAAAAAAAACATTTTGAGAACATTAAAAATCATATAAATTTGAATGAACGTTCTATTAACGTTACTGCGTTGTTATTTCTGAATGTTAAAAATATCCAGTTTTTAAAACTTTTTAAAAACTTGTTTTCTTAGTTATACTAACATTAAGAGAACATTCCATTTTATTATTTTGCAAACATTATGGGAATGTTCTCTGAACATTCTAAAGCAAGTAGTAACATTTTCAAAATTTGTTAGACAAATGTCAAACTAAAACATTTTACAAAAATAGTTCCATGAACGTTCCATCACATAACTTTGAACAAACGTTCTCTTAATGTTACTGGATGAACATTTGTTCATAACTTTGAGAGAACTTGCCAGAACTTTAGCCAAATTCTGAAACCATTCCCTGTTAAAAAAAAGGCATGAGAGACTTTTTTGTGAAGCTGTACATTACGAGCATCCGCTAAGTTTAGACAATAGCATCTACCTGTCATCATGCAAAAGACCCGTATGTGGCATTTTTGTCATTTTGTTTTGCTCAAACTGAAGGTTGTGATTGTAATCTATTCTGGATGTTCACCATCCCAAGAGTGTTGAATGAATAAAATATCACATAAGGTCTCCCAAGTAGGCTGCAGTTGAAATGAGCTGCTGACTAGCACGCAAAGCTTGACCTTGTTGGTTTCAAACATTACTAATAGATCAAATGTAGAAATCTCAAGTTTACCAAAGGAGTGATCCATGCACCATGAGTGCAGTTCATTACATTAATTGCATTTTGTACAGCTGACCATCACTGCAAATTGCCTTGGAGAGTTTTGGAGTGCTTTTTTTTTTTTTGGCCTTCAGTTCAGTTTTGTTCAAATTGGAGTCATTATATTCTTTGTAACACCAGAAACAGTATGCTTAAACAGTAAAATACTCTCATCAATAGTAAACACTGTATGTTTGTAAAGATTTGAGCTGAATATAGCCTTCCTTTTCAATATAATAATAATAATAATGTCACATACATGCATACATACATACATACATACATACATATTTATTATTATTATTGCCAGTTGTTGTGATGGTGGTCCATCTTTATAATTTTTTATCATTTAAAAAAAAAACATTTAAAAAAGTCTAATCTTCTGCCAGTCCAATCAAACGAGTCGGGAAGATGCTACTGCTTCCAATTTATTTGTCATACTGTAAATGGAAGGTTTAGTTATTCTATATTGCATTATGGGATACACTGTATGTGTTTGCATACTTGTATACTTTATATTGCATGAGTAGCACAGTATTTCAAACATTCATTATCTCAGTTCTCCAGTGATGTTTATAAAGAACGATGTTGAACAAGTGAAACAGATTCTGCTTATTATTTGACTCCATCAGAGATCTTTTAAGTCCTCTGTCATAAGACCCCGAACCCACAGGCCCGTTTTCAGAAAAACCCCAGAGATCTGGCAAGCTTTGACAGCTGACCATACAACATTTGCTAACTTGCTCATTGCCCTGTTTGCTTGTGTTTTGTGCTTTAATGAATCAGTTTGTGATCCAAGCATCGCACCAGCTACAGAAATCAACAGCGCTGATGACAAAATATCAGTGCAAATGAGTGCTCACGGTCTGATAGCAGCAGGTAAACACGCAGCGCCATCTGACTCAAATGCAAAGATGCACTGTCTGCGCTCTCATCCAAACGCAGCACTGCAGCTACATTGATTCTTCCTGTACGCGTCTGGCAACCGCTCTCATGGGTCTCTGCTCTACACCCAATTTATTTCCATCATTGTGTACATGACTTGAGTCGTAAAAGAGCCACTGCTGCTAACCTCGGGGAGCAGACGCGTATAGGAGGCTGAAGCACAGGGTTTAAGCAAGAACAGGCTGGACGTCCTTCATAAAATAATGATGAGATGCTTCTCTATCAGTGTAGTGATTGCTTTCTAACAGTAGGACGTTTTAGTGATATGTTATTGTGTTGTTTTTCTATGGTCATTGTTTATGATTTCTTACATCAGCTGCTAAAGCAATTGTTTTTCTTGAGAACATTGAATGATGCATTTCAAGTGGTGACCAGAAAAATGGCCTTAAAATCAAACATTAAAATGATTTTAAAAAATCATATATTTGTAGAAGAATTCCTTTTAGTTTTTAGTGTTTTATTTCTTATTTATTTTGACAAAATATTATATATTTTAAATAGAACATATTTAAAAAGATTTATTTTAGTTTTTAGTGTTTTTTTTTTTTATTATTTGTTTATTTTAATAATTTTTTTAAATGATTGATGGGTGTTTATTTTATTTTTATTTTATTTTATTTTATTTTATTTCATTTTACAAAACGTGAAATCATAAAATCAAATATTGAAATAAATCAAAATAATCATATAGCCTATATTTAAAATATTAAATTATTTTAGTTTTTAGTGTTTTAGTTATTTAGACAAAATTGTATATAGTGTAGAATATTTTTTGTGGCAGTTTAATGAATATTGGCCAAAAAATGTAATAATTGTTAATGGAAACTGGGTGGGGTTTTTTTGTTGTTGTTGTTGTTTTTGTTTTGTTTGGACCCATCTTGCCTAAAATGTGGAGTGGGCACAGGTGAAAAATATTTTTTTATTTTATTTTATTTTATTTTATTTTATTTTATTTTATTATTTTATTTTATTAAGTTGTGTGCTATTACTATTACCTATTGATTAGACTTGAAAAAATCCCATTAGCTTAATTGAAACAGACCTGAGCCATATCTAAGTGGCAGAAAATCACAGAGACCAGAGCATGTTTTTTTTTGTGTG
>NW_015557124.1:921306-924905 GCF_001515605.1 Sinocyclocheilus anshuiensis | reverse complement strand
TGTTTTGTTTTGTTTTGCTTTGCTTTGCTTTGCTTTGCTTTGCTTTGCTTTGTTTTGTTTTGTTGCCGAAGTCTGTCCTTCATAAAATAATGATGAGGTGCTTCCCTATCAATATAGTGAATGTTTTTAACAGTAAGATGTTTTAGCAGTGTGCTGTTGTATTATTTCTCTATGCTCAATGTTTATGATTGGTTACATAAGCTGCTAAAGCAACTGCTTTCTTGAGGAACTTGTGATGCATTTCAAGTGGCTGCCAAAATGATTTAGCATGCAAAAGTAAACAAAAAGGTCCTTACAATCAAATATCGAAATGTTTTAAGTATAAAAAGCTGCCTGTGTAGAGCAGCCCTCTTGATCTTTAGAGCTTTAAATGTCTGAAATGATTTGGATCAGAGACCTGGAAGGATCTTCCTGTCTGTGAATAGGGAAGTTGTTAAGGGAGCACTTTTGCAACTAAAAGCAGTTTACTGTATGTGACCCAAGTATCATAAGTATGATTAAGGAAATGAATTTACATAGGTTTTATAGCTCATTGAAATTTTAATGGAAGCACTTAGCCCTGAGACTTATGGGTGTCCTCTTGGGAGCCGAGTGAATGAGAACACGAGAACAAGCCGTTTAAAGTAACGAGCCTCTTCATGCTGGAAGACACGAAATAGCGTCAGGAAGTTGAGCTGCAGGTGTGTTAAAGTACATGTAGATAACATTAAGCTGTCCTACTCTTTAAGCACTGATAGATTTATCAGTCTTACATCATTCACATCACAGACATCATTAGTGAGGCTTCTATCCATGTATTTTAATGCAAATATTGGGAAATCGCATTAAAAATGCTGGATTGAAACACCAAGATGTGAATAAAATTTCCAAAATGATTAACCTTCTTGTATAACTTGGAATGAAACATTGCTAATAATATTCTTCCCTAAACTGAAATCAGACTGGATTTTTTTTATAATGTTTCAGTGTTTGTCACTGAGAGCAATGCCACTGAATGCAAAGAAATTGGATAGTTTTGGTTTAAGGTGATGTGTGTAATGTTTGCAATGTTAAAATACATCCTTCTATGCCAATTTAATAAGCAGATAGTTTGCAAGGCATTTGTATAGTTGGATTCCAACCCACAATTCTGTGGTGACTTTAAAATCTGTTTGTTTGAGCAGCCTGGCACAGTAACATTAGCTAAACCAATGGCATGAGTTTGGGGGTGTGGCTATACGTTTGTTGACCAATAACAGACAGGGGAGTATTATTTTTTTTAAATAAACGTTTGAAATTTGACACTTGAAATTAAAATAAAAATTTTTGCCTAATTAAATTTAATTACATTAATCCTTTTTTAAATCCTGAAATTTTGCACACTAATCCCACTGCAATGATATTAATGGAGAAATTATGAATTTTTTAAATCAAAAGTTAGAGAAATTTAATTTAATTTAATTTAAAAATAAATTAGATTTTTATATTTGAATTTTTAAATCAAATTTTAGTTGAATAAAATTTTAGCTTAATTAAATTCAAATGTATGATTATATCAATTCTGAAATTGCACACTCTAATCTCTCTGCAATGATATTAAATGGACAACCTGATCTCATGACGAAAACGTACCTGTTGGAACTTTTTCGCAATACTCGAAATACGAAGTGTCATGTACGTTTCGTGACATATCCAATGTAAAATGTCCAACGAATGGCGCAAAAAGAGTGCCCCCACCCGAAACAGATGAATGTACATATGGTACGTGTTATGTGATGTTGGTTTTGTACGTGTCACCGCAGTTCTTACTTGAAATGTCCATTGAGTGGCGCCATAAGTCTAGTGCTCCATGACGTTTTAAAATAACGTACCATCTGCATTACACCTAAACCTACCCGATAGTATGAACAAAAGAGATTGTGACATATAAAACACAACCGCAAACATGCTGTTTTAGCTTGTTTTTCGATCTCTCATCTTTCAGTATGAGTCATGTTTTTCACTGGATTCGTACCCAAAGATTCTGCATCCTAAGTCCAGTTCTGTGCCGGCTGAGCTACCGAGCAAGCTTGTTTAGTCCGGAAAGCAAAACATATGGAGCTGTAATCAGAACTGTGTATGAAAACGATTACAAGTGCTCCCTGTTTTACTCTAGTGTTCATTTCTGTTGGAAACTGCAGTGATATGTACTTATTGGTACGTTTTTCACGTCCTGCGAAAATGTTCCCACAGGTATGCTTTCGTCATGAGATCAGGTAGTAAATGGAGTAATGACTACTTTTTGCAATCAAAAGTGAAGAGATCTCAATGTGCATTCAAACATTCCTCATCAATTGATCCAAGACCAAATTATCTGACAAGTGTACTTAATTTTATAGCTCTATACTATATGTGATTTGTGTCTCTTTAGAGATACTCCTAGGAGAAACTCCTAAAAAGAATTGACCAGTAAAATCTTCTAAGAAGTGTTTTTGAAGTGTACATTCAGTTTCGAGAAGTTGAAGCCATGCTAGACTGTTTTCAGATGATAAAACGCAATCTGTAGCTGAATTCATGGTAATCCACATTGTGGAGGATGTTTTGGAGGTGTTCGCTCAATGCAGGCCCACTTTATTATGTGTAGGCGTCGAACCGGACTGTTCCTCATCTAGCTTGAAGGCTCGTCTGACTAATTACTTGACTTCCAGATGTCTCCGGCTTATGTGTACAGACAGAGCAGAATGTCAAGTGGATGACGCAGGTTACATGATAAACCCATGCTTGCAGGTGATTTGTAGGATGTCATGCAAGTCAGTTGCTTTTTTGGCTACAAATCAGCCGCTTGACATGCTCATGCCGACTGATGCATGAACTGAAAACTGTCTTCTTCCATTATGAATCATCACCTGTGATTTAGTATGTTTTCCAAGCACTGATTGCTCCCAATTTGCATCCCAACGTCTATAAAGACGACAGGAAGAAAAATGTCCATTGCATTTGCATCAAGCGATGAATACGGTAACATAGTTCCAGCAGAAATAAACAGAATTTCATCTAGCAACCGATAGTTGGTTGGAAACCAAATAGATACGCCTTCATTGGCTATTATAAGTGCCATTTCCATAATACTCTCCATCTCCAGTGTATGTAGGAGGCTTTTAACAGCAGCCAGAGGAGAAATGGAAATAAATGAAGAGGTTTGGGAAACTGTAGATGAATAAGAGCCACATCTGCAGGTCATTCTCATGCTACACCGTCAGCGTCATGTGAATCAGGAGTATATATATATATGCCTGCTGGGGGACTTGTAAGTGTAAAATGGGAATATGCATTCCTACAGCAGCTTTTTAATTATATGGCAGAAGGATTTTATGTTGGACTTGGCAAGAAGCGCTCTGACCAAAACAACTGGATCCATGTTCTCTTATAGGCTGCCAGTGGCGCATTTTTGTCCGTTAATGCCAAGCGTAATTATCCTGCGAAATAAATCAAGATGTTTTCTAACCTCGGTCAGCCAGAGCTCTAGGATTCTGTGCCCTGAATACATTCATAACGTCATAAATAGAAAAAATAAACTCTTTCTGTCTTTAAAACACTCGGGCCAGCTCTAGTGATATTACAGTATGAAGATGTTAATATTT
>NW_015557124.1:895100-902402 GCF_001515605.1 Sinocyclocheilus anshuiensis | reverse complement strand
TGTGGATGATGTTTTGGAGGTGTTCGCTCAATGCAGGCCCACTTTATTATGTGTAGGCGTCGAACCGGACTGTTCCTCATCTAGCTTGAAGGCTCGTCTGACTAATTACTTGACTTCCAGATGTCTCCGGCTTATGTGTACAGACAGAGCAGAATGTCAAGTGGATGACGCAGGTTACATGATAAACCCATGCTTGCAGGTGATTTGTAGGATGTCATGCAAGTCAGTTGCTTTTTTGGCTACAAATCAGCCGCTTGACATGCTCATGCCGACTGATGCATGAACTGAAAACTGTCTTCTTCCATTATGAATCATCACCTGTGATTTAGTATGTTTTCCAAGCGCTGATTGCTCCCAATTTGCATCCCAACGTGACGACAGACGACAGGAAGAAAAATGTCCATTGCATTTGCATCAAGCGATGAATACGGTAACATAGTTAAATAAACAGTTATTATAAATGTTTTGTGTATTTACACTACCATTCAAAAGTTTGAGGTCAGTAAGATTTTTATTGCTTTTGAAAGAATGTTTCTTCTGCTCACCAAAACTGCATCTATTTGTTAAAAAATACAGTAAAAACAGCAATATAGTGAAATATATTTACAGTTTAAAATAGGGAGTATATATATATATGCCTGCTGGGGGACTTGTAAGTGTAAAATGGGAATATGCATTCCTGCAGCCACTTTTTAATTATATGGCAGAAGGATTTTATGTCGGACTTGGCAAGAAGCACTCAGACCCAAACAACTGGATCCCTGTTCTCTCATAGGCTGCCAGTGGCGCATTTATGTCTGTTAATGCCAAGCGTAATTATCCTGAGAAATAAATTAAAACGTTTTATAACCTCGGTCAGCCAGAGAGCTAAGATTCTGTGCCCTGAATACATTCATAACGTCATAAATAGAAAAACCCAACCTGACTTTCCAACACTCGGGACGGTTTTTAGCACAGCACTAGTGATATTACAGTATGAAGATGTTAATATTTAAGTAGAGGATTTTCTTTCAGGCTACAAAAGACTTTTTCATCCTTTTTTTTTTTTCGCTTCATTTTCTTTCTTTTTTTTATATAGTGGAAAAGAGGCTCAGCGTGATTTTAGTTTAAGTATGATTATTTAAACTAGAGTTTCTCAAACTCAGTCTCATCAGACAAGTTGCTTTTACCAAATAAACTTACATAAATTTCCAATTGCATAAAGCATCGTTTATAGAAATCATTCTAATATGCTGATTTGCTGCTCAAGAAACATATCTTAGTATTATCCATGTTGAAAACTGTTGTTGTGCTGCTTTATATTCAATGAAAACAAAGTTCAAAAGAACAACATTTATTTGAAATAGAAACATTGTAAATGTCTTTACTGTCACTTTTGATCAGTTTAATGTGTCCCTGTTTAATAAAAGTATTAATTTCTTATAGTTTAGTATACTGGTGACTTTTACTTTGTATTGCTGTTGCTAAAAAGAACAGCTACTGTTTGTTTTGTTTCTTTTCTTGCAATTTAAGAAGTTTTCATGGATTCCCTGGCTTTTTAGACACTCATTTAAAATTTCAGATTGTTATTAGCCATCAACGTCTTGACAAGTGATATCCTACGATTTCCTTTTGTGGCTGCGTAACCTGTCATTTTATGGCTCTGTTGACGTTCGCCCCTCTCTTAAACGGTCTCTGTTGACATTTTACGGTCACCGGGCTGTGACATCCCGGGCTAAATCCGTGTAAAATACAAAGGATGTGGCTGGGAAGAAAGAAGCACTTGTAAAAAAGCAAACCCAAAGTCTGTTAGCTGAGCGCTGGCTGATACAGCGTCCAACCGCCTCTGCCAGTAAAGGGTTTGAATAGCTTTAAAACAAAGACATTCCATCAGATGGTTTAAGTTACAGTTTAATGGAGGCGTGCATTCAGATAGCCACTCTATATTTCATTCCCCCAAAGCCACAATTACCGTGTGGCTGAGTAGGGTGAATAAAACACCAGTGCAGTCAGCGGCTGTTTTTTTTCTTCCTCCGTGGCATGTCCTGCTGCTGCGTCATGCTGTTTTGCAGATTCAGCAGATGTTTTTATGAGCAGAATAACCACAACGGGCATAAATGTGGGCATTTCCTAACCACCTCGGAGAAGACGTTTTCAAGGGAGGACCCACGAAACGGGCTTTTCTAAACCAACATCCTTCCAGCTCAGTCATATAATTATGGATATTTTACTGCGCCTCCTGTCGAATTTGAATAAACAACCACAGCTTGTGCATTTCCTCGGTGTAATGATGAGTGTCATGCATGAAGTCTTGAAAGCACCAATTTCACCCAAAACATTTTTGAAATGTTTCATTTGCATTATTTTTATTTTTCGGATACCAAAGCTTTGTGTGATAAACAGACATAAATGCAGCTGTCGTTCTTGCCATCTGCTTTTCACACACATTCAAATGCACAACCTTAGTAAAGTTTCATATCATTAATGATAAATCTTAAGGTGCATTTCCAATTTTAATTAATCTAATCGAAACTTGCTTTAGCGAAATATTCCAGGATTATTAGTGAGATTTCAAGTGCAATAAATAAAAGCTGAATATCTCTTAAATTAACTGGACGAATGTGATTATTTATTCAATTTACTGCATTGCTTAAATATTTAACATTCAACTATATCTCCTTTACATAGAGTTTCAAATGCAGCTGCGTGCGAGTCATATGTACCACATTTTATAGTGCTTTTTGAGATGAAAGAATGAAAAATTAACATCATTCTCAACAGTTTTTACAATATTTGTAATATTTGTAAATTAATATATTTTTGTATCATATTTTAGTGGATACAACTATTAGTTAAATTTTGGTCTGTTTATCACACAAATCTATTGTATGACTTGAAAAGGGAGTGTAAGTCTTATGGACTGTTGATATGGTGCTTTTTATGTATTTCGGAGGCATTGTGTCATTCATATGTCATTTGTAGTCATATGAATTACTGACATGATGCTTTAGAAGGCAAAAATTACACATTTTCATAATTGGCAATAATTTTGTGTCATATTTGAGTGGATTCAACCTAAATTGCAGTCTGTGCATTGTCACATCATCATACAAGTCGACTTCTTTAGACTGAAGGTACTGAATGTGTGTCAATAGAAATACAGAGTTCTGGCATGGAACTCTAGATGGCGCAGTCCGATAGGTCTAGCTCAATCTGACCTGGCGAAATCATTGTCACATGGCAGCTGATTGGTACTCTTCTGAATCGGTAGCCAATAAGCTTACTGCTCAATATTCAAATACCTGGCTTTTGTTTGCTGTAGCAGGTTGCAGCGCACTTCAGAACCCCTCCACCTTTCCCAGCTCCACCTGTATAGATCTGCTATGGTGTGATTCATGTATGCTATATGGGGATAATTCATATGTGTTATATGTGCAGCAGCAGTATTTCTTACATGCTCATAGCAGCATGTTGTGAATGTATTGCAGTAGCAAGTCTCGGTACTTGCTCTGCCGCAGCAGCAGCAGTGTAGCAGATCTATTGAGCCAAGACCAAATACATTAACATTGTCATGTACATTACCATGCCAATCCCTCCGAGAGTCGTCATGACAGAATTATTGATATTGTGCTTTTTATGTATTTTGGAGACCAAAATGGCACATTAACATCATTAGCAATCATTTTTGTGTCTCATTTGAATGGATAACTTAAATATCTTACATTCCGGTCTGTTCATCACACAAATCAAATAAGACACTCAATATAGTTCACAAGTCATATGGATTACTGATATGGTGCTTTTTATGTATTTTGGAGAGAAAAAAAAATGACACATTACCATCATTGACAATCATTTCTGTGTCATTTGAATGGGAAAAACTATACCATTACTCAAATTTCAGTCTGCTCAACACTTTGCTTTTAATGTATTTTAATGCTTTCAATGTATTTTTGAGACATAAATGTGACATTAACGATCATTACAATAATTGCAGTAATTAAAAAAAAAATTTAAGTGGATGCAAATATATCTTGACTTAATTTTCAATATGTTCATCTCACAAATGTATGAATTTAGAAAACATAGAATGCAGTGCACAAGTTTTATGAATTACTTATGTGGTGCTTTTTTTGTAATTTTGATCATTGACAATAATTGTGTCATATTTGAGTGGATGCAGCTTAAATTTCAGTCTGTTCACACATATTTCATATGATTTCAGAAGAAATTGCATACAATGCACAAGTCAAATGGACTGTTAACGTGGTGCTTTTTTGTCATTTTGAAGCTGTTTTATTATATTGAAAGGAGTGGTCAGGTCATTTGCAGTTTTCCCTCTCTGCGCAAGTCATACTGGTTTGAGTAAATGAGGACAGACTAGTCATTTTTGGCTGAACTGTCCCTTTTAACACAATCCCTGTGCTCATACATTGTTGATTTCAGGACCAAGCATTTGTCAACCCCTTCCATTCACACGTACCCTTCATTAATGCAGGCCGTATTGTTATTCAGAAGCGCCTGGTAAATTAATTTAACATAATTTAACCGCACCGCCCCTGATGTCACATGGAGCGAGTGCCAGCGACTGGCAGTGCATCTCAATGGCCTCCTCTTCATGTATCCCCAGCTTGCAATTCCCCACACGTCACGCCAGTGGAAAATCCATTCATGTCCCGGCAGAAGAGGCCAGTAAAATTCCTCTCACTTTGCTGATCAAGTCAAGCGCAGAGGAACCTCAGAAAGCCTCGTCTTCTTAATCTCCTCTTGAATTTCTCTTGTTGTTCAGTCATTTGTTGACTCGTATGTGCCTCACTCTCGCTCTCCGGGTCGTCTTAAAAGGCATGATGGGAGGTCAATAAGGTAAAGCTCTCTGCTCAATTAGAGAGAGTTTAATGCTTCTGTTAAAGAGCAAATGCTGGAACAATGTGAGTCTGATTATATCAACCTAACTATTATGTAACAAGTGATATCCTAAGGGACCATAGCATTACCATTAACATTTCTGGATATGCTTCTATGTTTTTGGATGAATACACCGTGGTATATTAACCCCCTGGGGTCGACAGTTCCGCCGGCGGAACTTTTTGCAGATTTGAATGATGACAGCGAAAAGAACTAAAATGCTCCTTCATACTTGACCGTACATATAAGAGTAATACAGCATTTAAATCTGTAAAGGGTCTACTTTTATTTGTGTACACTCACAATATCAACAAAACATTGTTAATGTTAACATAGGGTAATCATTTAGTACTATGGTATTTATCATTGTTTTTGTATAAAAATGCAGTAGATTTATCATGTCTTTGGACATGTGGTAATAAGAGTAATAATTTATTGTTTTGTTTCAAAATAATACCTTTTTTTTTTTTAAATACGGTACCATGTTTTTGAACATATTAATACTATGGTGTATAATATGGTAATTGTTCAGTACCGTGGTATTTATGATAGTTAAGAATTTTTCTGTAATGTTAAAATAAAATTGCCATATGTTTTTGGACATGATTGGATTTTGGATTGGCAATCATTTAGTATCACAATCAGTCTGTCATCAATTTCAAAATAATTAATAAAAATTACCATAGGATTGCCATATATGATACTATGTTTTTAATATTAATACTATGGTAATATGGTAATCATTCAGAACAATGATATTTATCATTAAAATAACTAAATAAATAAATAAAGATTAAAGATAGAAATAAGATGATTAATTAAACGTATCATGTTACCATATTTTTTGACTTTTTTGGCTATGTGCAACGGTACCACCATGGCATATTAATATGTTAATCATTCAGTATTTATGACCATCAATATTTTGTCTGAGGAAATTGTTCCATGATAATTCATCAACCATTCAGTAATCCATAAAACAAGAAAACAACGATCGTAAATGTTCAATATGATCAGAAAGTATTTTCATTAAGTCCTGGAAAAGACGCAGTAAAAACGCACTTGCATTAAAATTTCACAATCGCAGTCGAGCCGCTGTCGGAGCAGCTCAGTTGGCAATAAAAGGCAAACAGAGAGGAGCGGTGATTAGATGGCAGCTTCAGGTGTGCTAACGGGCCTCCGGTGGAGCGTTAGGACACACTGGATTAGCAAAACAGCCCATAAAACCCACAACACACTCACACACTTGACATGGAAAGTCCTGCTGGCTGAAGCAAATGTATGACTGTTTTCCAGCGTCAGAGCACAGTTTGCAATAACCTCTGCTGTTCAGGAGTGAAAGTGTTTATTTGTGCTCATAATTATAGGAATGTGTTACAGGATGATGTTTAACACAACAGAACATGGACTGAGAAGTAAATTTAAAGTGGAAATTTACAGAGAAAACTGAGGAAAACATATACAGTATTAAACATGACTAATTATTATCAGAAGGTTTCATTATCAGTAGTAATAATAATAATTATATTCTATTATAAATATTTTAAGCATTAAACATTAATTATTATCAGAAGGTTTCACTGTAATTCGCCACTGGTAAATTTGCTTCTCATCCAAGCTCTATAATATCAAAATATATACATTTCTATACAGTGCTGTGAAAAGGTTTTTGCCCCCTTCCTGTTTTTTTTTATGCATATTTGTCACACTTAAAAGATTAAGATCATCAAACAAATTGTTATATTACACAAAGATAATGCAAGTAAATACACAATTCAGTTTTTCAATGATTATTTCATTTATTAAGAGAAAAAAGCTGTCCAAACCTGCCTGGCCCTATGTGAAAAAATAATTGCCCCCTCCTGTTAGAAAGAACTGTGATTAACCACATTATTTTAGAAATCTGATTTAAATTTCACTAGCCACACCCAGACCTGATTACTGCCAGACCTGCTGAATCAAGAAATCACTTAAATAGAACCTGTCTGACAAAGTGAAGCATGCTTAAAGAGCAACACATCATGCCGCGATCTAAAGAAATTCAAGAACAGATGAGAAACAAAATAGTTGACATGTATCAGTCTGGAAAGGGTTATAAAACTATTTCTAAGGCTTTGGGACTCCAGTAAACCACGGTCAGAGCCATTATCCACAAATTGAGAAAACTTGGAACAGTGGTGAACCTTCCCAAGAGCGGCCGGCCAACCACAATTACTCCAAACTCCACAGCGATGTGAAAGACTCATTGCCAGTTATCGCAAACACTTGATTGCAGTTGTTGCTGCAAAGGGTAGCACAATCAGTTATTAGATTTAGCGGGCAATTACTTTTTCACGTAGTGCTAGGCTGGTTTGGACAGCTTTTTTCCCTTAATAAATGAAATAATTATTTCAAAACTGCATTTTGTATTTACTCGGG
>NW_015557124.1:889744-891314 GCF_001515605.1 Sinocyclocheilus anshuiensis | reverse complement strand
AAGGTTTTGGAGTGGCCAAATCAAAGTCCGGACTTAAATCCGATTGAGATGCTTAAACAGTCCATTCATGCTCGAAAGCCCTCCAATGTGGCTGAATTAAAACAATTCTGCAAAGAAGAGTGGGCCAAAATTACTCCACAGCGATGTGAAAGACTCATTGCCAGTTATCGCAAACACTTGATTGCAGTTGTTGCTGCAAAGGGTAGCACAATCAGTTATTAGATTTAGCGGGCAATTACTTTTTCATGTAGGGCCAGGCAGGTTTGGACAGCTTTTTTCCCTTAATAAATGAAATCATTATTTCAAAACTGCATTTTGTATTTACTCTGGTTATCTTTGTGCAATATTAAAATTTGTTTGATCTGAATCTTTTAAGTGTGACAAATATGCAAAAAAAAAAAAAAAACAGGAAGGGGGCAAAAACGTTTTCACAGCATTGTATATTTATATGCACGCACCCATATAATTTCTAAGTGATTTAACATAGTTTGGTTAACCTAAAACTGCATGCAGAGCCGCTGTCAGTGCTCATGGGTGAAGCTGTCACAGACACACATGTGGTTTGTTTTGACAGACTGTGTGTGAATGAAAGCCTGAGAATGTAACATGGACAAAAAATACATTTTAGCCATTTTAGAGCAGCATTCTGGCTAAAGTCAACAGAGAGCTCGTCCAGTTTAACCCCGTAAAGACTTTCATGAAACAGGATGTCCTGATAGGCCTTAAATGGCTATTTGCACAGTATTGATTGGAAGACTATGATTGCTTTAAGTAATGCAAGCTTTTAGAGTGCCAAACGTAATGGATAATGCTCAACGATATCTGCAAATGGTTCTGCTAATAAGAGTGGAGGGTAAAAATGCTTAAGAAGTGCTAACGAGGCATCACTGAGCCTTTTCCTGTGAATACAGTCATTATCGCCAGTGCTAGTGGCATCATGATTGGCTTCAGAAATCCACCATAGATTGGACGGATGACTTTTAATGTGCTTTTATTTATTTAGAAGATTTGAAATATACTGACATCATATAACAATGTTAATCGATATGCATTTGCCAATAATTATTAAAGTTCACATTAATTTCAACATATATATATTCAATATATATTGAATATATATAAGTTCAATTGCACTTGGGAAGACGAAAACAAACAAGTGCAGAGATGCCATTAAATATTTGGCGGAGCTGCAGCAATTCAAGATGTTCCGGGTGATAAGCATCGCTATTCTAAATGTCAGAAAAAGAGGGTGGAAAAAACAATAAAACTGTGAGCATGTGCCATCTGTGCCACAAAGTCCCTCAGACAAAGGACAGAGCAGACAGATACTGTGTTCACTCTCCCATCTGCGCTCGTCTTATAATACTGTCCTCTTATGAATTGGTTCACCCTAAAATATTCACAAGGGAGAAATTATAATGATTATCTCACTTTTCATTAACGCAGAATAATGACGATGATGATGTGGAACAGTTTAACAGAGTTGAATCCATCATGCAATATCATCTTACAAATGGTATTGGTTTTGCATTTGAACACTCTGTTGGAAACCATAGTGAGCTGCCTATAT
>NW_015557124.1:877401-884995 GCF_001515605.1 Sinocyclocheilus anshuiensis | reverse complement strand
TATATTCATTGAAGTAGTTTTAGTGGATAAAATGAAAGAAAATGGGGTTAAAAACAATACTGGACCCCACTGACCTTAATTATTTTTTTCATTTTTGGGTGAACTATGTTTATAATTTATTGCATTATATAATGTAAGCAAATGAAATATAAAAATTAATGTAAAAGGAATTTACATAAATATATAATTTAAAATATAATTATAACAAATGAAATTGTCTATAACATATATCTCTGTGTAAAACTATATATAATTTATTAAATATTATAAATATGATATTTTATAAATATAGTGTTTTATGTTAATATTTTATAGTTAATAAATACTCAATTGAAATTATTTTCAAGAATATATGTATTAATGAGCATATTTAATTACATTGTACACCTATGTAAGTATACAGCATGTGTAAATACAGAATTAAATCATACTAATTAATGAATAAAGTCATAATTAATATGTGCAATGTTGTGGCAGATGATTAAATTACTAAATAGCGATGCCATATTAAACTGACAGTTCAGTTTGGCTGTGTTTCTGATACTTGAAGTGCAAAAAGGAAATATTATAACTTGGCATGGAAAAAACCCTTGGCAATACTTGCAAGTTGAGAACGATAAATATTACCAATGAAGTAAGGAAAACAACTAATCATACTGTATATTAAATGATAGTCCCACAGGTCACAGAAACCTTTCTGCAGACCATCTGGCACTTTGATAAGGAAAAACGCCTTGTTTTAATGAAAGTGACCAATGCATGTACAACATTTGCATTTTAGTATAGAAATGCATGCAACCAGAAAGGAGGTGCTCCTTTGAGCATCATGCAAATGTATTCTTCTGACAGACGAGGGGAACTGCTTCACACAAGCATGTGATGGCATTGCTCGAGCAGAAGATGAGGTGTTCAGTTCAGCGGCATCATGGGAGGCGATGTGTGTGCTTCCTCTGGGTCAGACCTCTCTGTTCTAGCAGTCTAGGATTTTTGTTTTTTTTTCTGCATGAATAATAAATAGCTCACAACCATGTTTCATGTGTGCGCAGAACCTTTGGGAAGATCCTGAAAGCGTCTTTATGTTGATACGCCGCAGTTATGTCATTCATCCAGTTCAGCGCGTTCATATTTAACGTAGATTACCGTTTCCTAGGAATTGCTGACATGCTGGTTGATGGATCACTGCTCTGATCTAATACACGGGGTACGTCGTGCATTCATCACGGAAATGGATATGTCTGTAGACTCTAACTAACCCATAACCGTATTACATTCATAGCCATGTTGCATAGATAAACCGGATTTCGGAGTCCAGCTGCATGGGGAATCGCTTTATCTGAAACGTTCCTCGCAGGCTTATCATCGTGTTCATAGTTGAGAAATTTTCAGACGGACAACCTTTTACCCAAAGCCTCTTTTTTGACACAGACAACCCAGCAGACAATGAAACCTCAGCACGCTTAACCTTTCCACAGATGCTGGAGATATTCTCAGCCAAACTCGGATTATATTCCTCTCCACAGAATCCTTTATGTGCAAATAATGCAACAGACGGTTTCCCACGAGTGGCACAAGAAAAGAAACAATGAATACGATGTAGAATACAAAACATATAGAGAAGATAGCAATACAGATGAATTATTAAATGAATAGTATACATACAGTAGCGAAGACATTATTAGAGAGATAAATGTATGAAGATTTCATACAAAGATAATGGGCCTCATTCATGAAATACAAGCCTTTTGCAGCAGATAAAAGCAACCAAAAGTCAATTATTTTCCATAAGGTTTTGTCATTTGAGGCAATATTAGTGACAGACTGTTTATTATATGAAAAAGTTGAGCAGATTTCAGCTTTTTGCAAATAAGCAGCGACATGATGCTGTAACTAGTGAAGATGAAGCAAATGAAACATTTTTGTGTAAACTATTCTGGCATGCACTGTTGCAGTTTTTTTTTCTTTTTAAAGAAATTAATACTTTTATTCAACAAGGATACATTAAATTGATCAAATGTGACAGTAAAGACATGTATAATGTTACAAAAGATTTCTATTTCAAATAAATGCTGTTCGTTCGAACTTTCTATTCATTAAAGGATCCTGAAAAATAAAATGCATCACAGTTTACACACAAATATTGGGCAGCACAACTGTTTTCAACATTGATAATAATCAGAAATGTTTCTTGAGCTGCAAATCAGCATATTAGAATGATTTCTGAAGGATCGTGTGACACTGAAGACTGGAGTAATGATGCTAAAAAAACAGCTTTGATCACAGAAATAAATGACATTTTACAATATATTCACATAGAACTCAATTTTTTTAAATGATAATAGTATTTCACAATTTTGCTGTTTTTACTGTATTTGTTTTTTTTTAAACAAATAAGTGCAGGTCAGCGTAAGAGGCTTCTTTTAAAAAGCTTAGTGACCCCAAAATTTTGAACGGCTGTGTATGAATTCATTTGAAATCAATAGGCAAAATGTCTGTGTAATGTCAATGTTGAAATGTCAATGAAAGGACCCAGTTGTTCTTTGTCTGTGTTTGTGCTGCAGTGTTTAGAATAGTTTGTAATGTAGCTTGAGTTTGGTTGGAATACAAGACAGGAAAGTATAACAGTTGACTGTTTTTAATATTAACAAAACATACATCAATCTATCATTTCCATGCTCCAGAGGGGAACAACGAACAAGTTTATTTAAAGAAGAAAAGCCCAACAGGGAGCTCAAAATTCACATTTGGATCAAACTGTACACAGTGTTTTTAATAATGAGGGTCTTGGTATTCAGGCAAAGAGATTTGAACATTGGATATATCTTCTTTCTGGACTTCTCATAATAGCGTCCTTTATTGTTCTTGTGTTTATTTAAAAAGATGTTTGTGGTGTAAGTTTATGCCCTTTAAAGCACTGCTTGTAACAAATCCATCTCCTTCAACAATACATTTCAAAACAATTACTGTTGGACACATTTTTTTTTTGGTCTGCATAAACATGAAGATGGATTACTTTGACCTTTATGCCACATATTTGAAAAATATGTAGCTGTGCACATCAGTTGTTATCATATTAGCTGATCAAAAGACATACTTTTCTATTAGACAGACAGGATCTAAACCTATTTAAATCTGCCTCAAGGGCCAGTCCACTTCTGTAGTCGATCAATTAAAGGAGTGGTTCTCCAAAAATGAAAATTTGCTGAAACTTTACCCACCCTCAGGCCATCCAAGATTAGGATGAGTTTGTTTCTTCATCAGATTTGGAGAAATGTAGCATTGCATCACTTGCCCGTCAATGGATCCTCTGCAGTGAATGGGTGCCGTCAGAATGAGAGTCTGATAAAAACATCACAATAATCCACAAGTAATCCACACCACTCCAGTCCATCAAATTAATGTCTTGAGAGGCCAAAAGCTAAGAAACAAGAAACAAATCTATCATTAAGGTATTTTAACTCCAAAATAAGTCCATAATCCATAATAAGGCTTCCTCAAGTGAAAAAGTCGTCTGGTCTTGAACTGGATGGAAATATGCACAGATCAAGCACTATTTACAAGCCATAACAGTCCAACACAGATCTAAACAGATATGTTGGTGGATTTTTATGTGAGAGGACAACAGGAGGTGCACTTTTGTTTAACACTGGAGGAAGCGTTATTATGGCTTATGGAGTCATATTTCAGCCAGAAGCAACGGTTTGAAGTAAAAAATGTCTTGATGCATTTGTTTCTTACAAACACTAAATCATGCGGACATGATCCTGATTAAGTTAAGGGTTTGGGGTTAGTATGATTTTTTAAAATGCTTTTGAAAGAAGTCTTTCCTGCTCACTAAGGTTGAATTTTTTTAATGTAAAAAATTCCATAAAAATAGTAATATTGTGAAATGTTATTATTATTTAGAAAACATAATATATTTTCTGTTTTAATATATTTTAAAATGTAATTTCCATTGGTGAGCAAGTGATGCAATGCTACATTTCTCCAAATCTGATCCAATGAAGAAACAAACTCATCTAACAAATAGACACTGTTCATGTTTGGGTGAAATACCCCTTAAAGTGTTTTGATCACAGTGTCGAAAGCTGTAAAGGGAAACCAGATAATTTAGTCAGCGCTGTGACGTTCACAACAAAGCAGTTGTTTTCTCTTCTCACATGCTTAACTGCTACTGTTTTGCTAGCGAAAGTGGCTGTAATTAAAATGTTCAGCTAAACGTTAAAGCTCTGCGCTGATATACAAGCGTCCACAGTGACAGGCACTAAAAAGAAAGAGGCTACATCACTCGCAGCTCATCCTGTTGGGGTTGGCTTTCAGCTCTTGGCAGGGAACGTCAAGAAGACGGGCTGTAAAAATCGCTGAATTAATGTGGAGGGTCGGCCTTAGCGGTGTCATTCAGTTCACTGGCGCTTTCATGAGAAAGCAGATGACTAGACAGTGCAATGTGAGGACTGTCTCATCTGGATACATGCGTGTGTTTATAGAGGAGTTTTGACATTGTGATGGCATCTTGCTAAGTCCTGCTCTTAATCGGGACGTCCCGTGGCTGCTGTGCTCATTTCTGGAGTTGGATCATAAAATCAAGAAGAGTGCCAAGAAGTAAATGATTTTGCCGTGGCGGTTTCATTCTAAACACATTCCTGCGATGCAATGTTGAATTTTCAGCAGCCATTACTCTGAAACCATGACACTTTTTCAGGATTGTTTGCTGAATATATATGTTTTAAAATATATATGAATGAATATGAATACAAATACATTTAAAATAATTTACATTGCATTTGCACACTTTTATCCAAAGTGCCAAGGGTGTTTATATACGAATATAGTTTCCGATTTTGTATATTATACTGTATATGTGACCCTGGACAACAAAACCACTCATAAGGGTGTACTAAATATCTTCATGGAACATGATCTTCACTTAATATCCTAATGCTTTTTGGCAAAATCAAAAATCAAGATTTTGGGTCAAACATACAATGTATTGTTGGCTATTGCTACAAATGTACGCCAGCGACTTATGACTGGTTTTGTGCTCCAGGGTCACATATAACAAAAAGAAAACAAGTAGATTAAAGTAGAAGTAAAGCATACTCTTTATAAATAATCTTTATTTACAACTTTGAAAAATATTTTTTTTACAGGGCACATTCCATATAGTCTCTTTAATGAGTTTAAAAAATCTATATAATAGACAAAAACTGTACTAGAATCCAGTTTAACATGATTTTAGATGGCATTTAGCATGTCACACCACAGGACATGTCAAGTATTTCATGACAAAACCCACATGCAAACAAACTCGGTTGGAGTCCAATTGATTTCTGATGAGCAGATATCATTGCTCAGGATTTTATCAGTCGAATATCGTCTCGGACGAAATGCCACTCGCATGCTGTTTGTGTACAGAACGCCAGGGGACGTGTTCCTGACTGCGAATAACACAAAACAGTGAAACATCACGCTGCGTAATCCCCCGTCCAATTAGCCAAATCCACTCCACACGTCTAATCTATAGCAGCATGAGAGGAGCGCATTAACACGACGCCGCCCGTTCCCGTAGGGAGGAAGGAGTGCAAGAACAAGTAGTCCTAATGAGGAGCTCTGACCTATACGAGGCTCAGATCTTCACACGGCTCGGCCTGCTAACGGTGGGCCCCCGATCTTCACAAGGAATGCTTCAGGGGACGTGACTCGCCAGCCATTTGATCAGACGCTAAGAAGGGTCACCGAAGCCGGCCCCACATGAAGCGGCGAGGGCACATTTGGTATGCGGAGCCGAGAGCGAGCGGCTTGCATGACTGGTTCAACTGGCATTTGACATCACTTCCAAGATCTCGGGCTTCGGGGAAGAGAGAGCTGGAGACACAAGAGACGAGGCTGTAAACTTGGTTTTCACTGTTACAGAAGTCGGCAGGGCCTTTTAACTCTTGTAAATTCTTAGTTAGGGTCAACCCGTGAAGTACTGCTCGCAACCCATTTTACTCGTGCCGTGTGATGTATTTTCGAGTGAAAATTTATGTTAAATGGGCAAAAATGTAGGATGGGATGTAATTGTAATATTTTGCTCAATTATAAATGGCTTTAAGGTCACTTTTGATGCATTTAAAGAATCCTTGCAGCATAAATGTATCAATTTATAAAAAAAAAAAAAAAAAGGTTACTGACCCGAGACGAAATCTAAATTACATTTAGATTTTGCCATTAAGTACAAAATATGTAAGGACCCATAAAAGCCTTAAATGGTTTATTGATGTACTTGGGTTTTTATAATGAGTAATTTTTGAAAGTTATTTTATATTAGTTTTTTTTGGTACGTTATACCATCATGAAATACTGTACTTGTAATGTGTTTCCAAGTGAAAATGTAAATTAAATGAGTAAAAATGTAGGGAGTAACATAATTTTAGATGTCGGCATTGCCAAAAATCATTTTCTTTTCTTTTTTTTTCTTTTTTTTTTATAAACATACATAAACATCCTTAAAGCATGCAAGCCAAATGTAAAACCTTACTCAATTTAATGTGATTTACACTTAAAAAAAGAAAGAAAATGCAATTGTCCAGTATTTTAAGGCATATAAACATCATTCAAGATATATTTCTTTTTCAGTCTTGTTTTAAGGATATTTAGATATTTTTACTTTTATTTATTTGATTGATTGATTGATTGATTGATTGATTGATTGATTGATTGATTGATTGAAAGTGTTCTCCAATACATCATGCACAATAAAAACCAGAACTTGTATTATGAAACAAAATGTATAATTTTAAATAAATAATAAATAATTATGATTTTATGTTGACTTTAAATAATTAATTAAATAATATGCATTAGCATGCCACAGCAAAAGAGAACATATATAATCATACTGACTCTCAGTAACAATGGCAATACCATCAGAAAATATCTTGAAAATGATATATGATATATGAAATCATCTGAACAATCCTTCAAAATAGCAATAATTTCAAAAGGTTCTTTTGTTTGCTATGATTATTGCATGCCCTTTGCAGTCTTCTCCATAATGAATTTTCCTGTTATTCTAGTCATGCAATCTTTAACATATCATTACGTAAGCATGGACCTCATAGCATAGGAAAAAAACTCAGCTGGGAATAAAATCATTATAAATCGGGACATGTCATCTCCTAAACTTTCTAATAGAGGGCAGTTGCAGGGGAATTCTGAAGGTTGAAAGTCGCATGTAGACCTGGCCAGCAATGATGGGTCCTGCTTGTATTCCCCAGCGAGCCGGAGAACTATCAGGTCTAAATAGTGCCGAGCACATTTAGTACCACAATGATGGATTGTACCCACCAAACATTTCCTCCTATTTTAAGTGAAAAGGAGTCCAGAGGCTAAACTCCACCGGTATGCTGTTACAGGCACATTAATATCCATTTGATATAAAACTGACAGTTCTGACCCTCTATTCTTATGACATATGTTCAAAAACATAAAATAGCAAATGTGCACCAATTTAAGTTATATAGCCAGAGCTAAAAAAAAATAAATAAATAAATGAATAAACCGAAGATTTGTTCATTTGTGTGATTGTTTGCTTTAATTCTGTATATATATATAT
>NW_015557124.1:875605-877345 GCF_001515605.1 Sinocyclocheilus anshuiensis | reverse complement strand
TATATATATATATATATATATATATATATATATATTATGAAAAGCATAAAAATGCAACATTTATTAATTAAAAACATAAAAAAATAAGTGTAAACATACAGAATTATCGACTGATCATTATAATTTTCTCGAAATTTAATTATAATTACAAAAAAATAGCAAACATGTTGAATTATATAATTAAATGCACCGGATAGCATAATTGTTATTTTTTTTGTTGTATTGTTAATAAAACTATTTATTTGTTTGAACATTTCTGTATTTAATCACATTTGTATAGATGCGATAAACCATTTTTACCATGGG
Organism: Sinocyclocheilus anshuiensis; assembly: GCF_001515605.1. Taxonomy (NCBI): domain Eukaryota; kingdom Metazoa; phylum Chordata; class Actinopteri; order Cypriniformes; family Cyprinidae; genus Sinocyclocheilus; species Sinocyclocheilus anshuiensis. The sequence continues at coordinate 877,039 of NW_015557124.1, read as the reverse complement.
CTTTGGTCATTCTGCTTTGTTTACCATGGTAAAAATCACTGTAATGTGCATGACCTTGTGGTTTAATTCATTATTTTGTTGTACTATAATTATTAGAAACTAGATACTTTGAAAAATGTTTTAGCTTACTCTACCAAACCAGCTAATTTTGCTTTAGCAAAGAACAGACTTGTAGTTGAATTAATTAGACTACACTGCATGGAAAATAAATCAATTTATGGCTTTTTCCTAGACACTACCATATGTTGGAGTGTTTTTGAACTGGCGCAGTAATTACAGCGACACATTCACAGAAAATAAGGATGCTTTTCCACAGATAACACAATGACATCTCAGCAGTTGTTGTTTTCTAGACTGTTACAGAAATGTTTTCTAAATGAGTGCTACGACTGAATAATACACTGTCTTTTCCACTTTTTGACTGCGAATACATTCACTCACCCTCAAGACATTCAAACCTGTACGACTTGATTTTTTTCCACATAATAAGAAATAAAAGCATACGGGTTTGGAATGACGTGTGGGTGACTAAAAGATTACTTTATTTTTTAGATTTTTTATTTTAGGCTTTGTAGTATTCCTTTAAACCTCTCAAATGCTTTAGCCCAGGACATCACGTCATCGAGGAGCTGCAGATTTGCTGGGAACCCACGTGTGGAGCCGTGGCGTTCGGACTCTGCTGTCTGGCTGTTGTCGAGCTCGGACGAGTGTTGAGCAATGAGGCCCCAGCGAATAGCAGTTCTGCCCTGAACTCATCCCTTCTGGCAGACCTGTGTGCTAATGATCTGTGTGGCCGAACTGTTAGACGATCCGCAGCCTGTCCCAGCGCGCAACGCTTGCCCAATATACAGCCACTCACTTACCGCTAACTTAAGGCTTCTCTTAATACACAGCATGTATTTTAATACACCTTTGAAACATGAGTTGGTTTATTTATTTATATGCGTGCTCTTGGCATGCTCTCTACTGTCTGGGGAGTCTTTCTATATCGTTCTCTCTCAGAGGTGCAGCAGCATCTAGTGGTCTTGCTGGAAAGAAATGTTTGCGTGAATGAAATGTATTTTTCTCACCTCAGTGGTCTTGCAAAAGATAGCTGCTGAATAGTAGTTTTTCTTCTAATCTGTTCTGCAAATCCAAATGCTTTGTTCTGGGCACATGCAAATAAAAAAATATATAGTTGCATGCATTCACGAAGCATGAGCAGAACAAATTTCTGTGTACATGTATCATAAAAATGCATGAATGCAATAAAGTATTGCAAGAATTCACGCAAGCATAGTTGCAAAACTACAAACGATTGCGTAAGTTGCTGCAATTTACATTACGTTAAGTTGCGTCTCGTCAGAACGCAAAACGGAATGTAGCTACACCACTACTTGCTGGAAAAAGTAGTTAGCTGCTGGAAAATCTACACTGTTTTAAAAGTAGCGTCGC
>NW_015557124.1:871935-875296 GCF_001515605.1 Sinocyclocheilus anshuiensis | reverse complement strand
AAAAAAAAATAAGTAAAAATAAGTATTCAAGATCAATTTACTTGAGAATTGAAAAAAATATAGTTCCCCGAAAAATTTAAATTTACATTTCTCAAAATCTGTTTTGATGAAGAAATAAAAAAACATAAATGATAACTATAAAGTTTTAAAAACATGGCATTTCTATAGAAAGCTAAAACAGTGGAGAATTGGGCTTAACCCCTAACATGAGTCACATGAGAAGGCCTTCAATATTTCCTATGATTTGTGCAGCATATACAGTATCTCCCATCAGATCAGTCAGAACCCTGCACTGATAAGCATCAATCTGTTTGCTTTCTGGAGTGTGCTGCACACGTCTGAGGCTCTGGGCTCAGATCTGGGGATGTACCAGAAGGTGAGATTTTATCGATGACTCAATGTAATGTCTCGGCACGAACTAATTTTCTCTTGCACAAAAAGCAGTAAGAGTATAATGCAGATAAATAATAGAGTACACCTTTGGTTGAGTGAAGACCGTCTGGGGCCATTTTACTTTGACCTATAAGGTACACCTTATACAAAGGGGAATATACAAGTATATTATCTACTAAACCCTTAAAGGGAATCTTTTAAAGGAATCTGTTGAACTCTGATAGACTTCTCTAGCAACACAGAATGGATCAGGTTAGTGGTTCTTTTCTGTGAAAAACTTGTGCCATGATGCTATGCATGCCAGTTTTATTGTTTTTTTTTTTATTATTATTTTGTTTTATAGTCCATCTGGGAAAAATCACACATCACTTATGTAATGCATAGTCTCTTCATTATGCATCTCTGAACAAGAGGTAGCACGTTTCCTTCCTGAATGATTCAGTATCGTTTGATTCGATTGAATGGACAAATCAATGACTCTCTCGTAAAGACAGCCATTTGTTTTGTCCCTGAGTAAATCCATGCTCATAAATGCTTCAGTTCCTGCTTTCTTCCTAAATAAATCAGTGTTTTGAATGAATCGACTGAATGAATGATTAAATGACTCGCTCATAATGACACCCAGTTGTTTTATCCCTGTGAATCCGTGTTTGTGAATGCTTCAGTTCATTGCTTAAGTGAATGCTTCAGTCAGACACTCACATGCTTTGTTCCTGAATGAATCAGTGTTTTGAATGAATCAACTGAATTAATGATTCAGCGAGTCACTCAAAAAGGCAGCCAGTTGTTTTGTTCCTGTACAAATCTGTTTTTGTAACAAATCAGTTTAGTGAACACTTCAGTCAGTCACTCACCTGCTTTATTCTGTAATGAATCAATGTTTTAAACAAAAATTGGTTAAGTGAATAGTTTGACAATAAATATGTCTTAATGATGGATTTGTTTTTTTTACAAACATGCAGCTTTTGCCTTTACAAGATATTAATTGACCTGCTTTGTTCCATAATGAACTAATGTTTTAAACAAATTGGTTGAGTGAATGATTCAATGACACTAAAAAAAGACAGGTCATATAGTTTTGATTGTGTTTTTGAGCTAATCAGTTGAATGAATGAATCACTGACTCACACAAATATGGTCACTTGTCGCCACCAACTGGTGCAATGATGAAACTCACAGAAAGAATCACTGAAAAGACTCCAAAGTGATACAAAAGTTGCAACTAACTGTTGTATAATTATATTTTGTTGGTTGTTGAAATCGTTATCCCAATTTTAGGTAATAGTAATAGTGAAGCTTGCCTTAACAAGCACTGCTAGCCATTAAATAGTAGAAATAGTGTGCATGTCTACAGAGTTGAAGAAAAGCAACCATTTAATAAGGCATTTTAAGAGTGAAACCGACAACCAGTGACGCGTCTAACAATGGACTAGACATTTATAGGCAATTTTTACAGATAAATCTTGGCATAATGCCTGCAAATAAGTCCAATTTATAAACCTCTCACTACGCCATGATAGGTTGAGAAGAGATTCCAGCGATCCCGTTCAGTCATTTTCAGAAAATCCATCCTTCTGGTTGGTACAAAAAAATACCAGAACAGCTTAGTGGAGGATTAGACTTGCACCTGGTCCCCAATGAATTCTCTAACAGTGTTAAAACTGAAAAAGTGAACTGTGCGGCGAGCCAGAATGAGAGATTTCCATGCAAATTGTTGGCCTCATCTTCCTCCTTCTTAATAATAATCCCAACTCAATCCATCCCTCAGTTCAAAATGTGCCTAAATCTTCATTCTCTCAGTGTATTTTAGTGGTGTTGCATATGCTAAACTGACTCTCTGATTCCAGGTGATCGACATTAAGGAGAAGCTGAAGGAGTCGAAGAAATTCTGGTCGTCGCTGCCAGACAGCATCTGTGTAGAGGACGAAGTGACTGACCCAGATGAGGAGCAGTGCTGGAACAGTCACACAAAGGGAAGGTACGACCGTCACCTTCAGACACAGATTCCCTTGAGTCGCATTGCAGATTGTTGTGTTTCAATGACACCTTCCATGGTAATTGTTTTAGCGATAATAGGTCAGAGGAAAATACAAAACACGCTCTTGGCACAATAGAAGGTTGCTGTCTGCCAAAAAAAATACATATATTGTGTTAACCACCCCAAAAAAAAAAATATATATATATATAAATAAATACATTTGAATTGAATTGAACTTAATTAAATTGAATTGAATATGTGCAAATTTTGTATTATCCACCGGTGGTATAAAATACCACCGGTGTGGTATAAATTAAAATGTTAAATGTTAATTTAATTTAATTTAATTTAATTTAATTAAATTTAATTTGTAATAATTCTAAATCATTTCTGAAAATTTGACTCTGGTTAAAAGTTGAAGTTTGGGGTCAGAATTTAATTTAATTTAATTTAATTTAATTTAATTTAATTTAATTTAATTTAAAATGTTAAATGTTAATTTAATTTAATTTAATTTAATTTAATTTAATTTAATTTAATTTAATTTGTAATAATTCTAAATCATTTCTGAAAATTTGACTGGTTAAAAGTTGAAGTTTGGGGTCAGAATGAAGAAATTAATAATTTTATTCAGCAAGGATGCATTAAATAATACAAACGTGACATTCAAGACATAATGTAATATAATGAAAATTCAGCTTTGCATCAAATTAATAAATTACATTTTTAAATGTACTGGTAATATAATATTAGATTGTTCAATAAGATGTATTTAAATAAATTAAATGCTTATAAACATGTAATTATTCATCATTTTAAACCATCACAGTTACCTTTCTAATTTTATTTTAGGCAGAAACTAGTTGCATAGTGTTTGGATTTATAAAGTTCAATAAATTAAAAATAAATATACTGAAATAAATACATTTTTACTATAATTTTTGAAAATTCAGTTTTGGGGTAAATTACTTTTTTTTTTTTAAATCAAAA
>NW_015557124.1:868048-871925 GCF_001515605.1 Sinocyclocheilus anshuiensis | reverse complement strand
GGGGTAAATTTTTTTTTTTTTTTTTTTAATCAAAAAGACAACAGCTATTTAAAATTTTAAAAATAATTTAGACTTGGTAAGAGGAAGAGACTTATTTCATATATCAATCAATCAATCAACCTTACCAACCCCAAACCTTTGAATGGTTGTGTATATTAATATGTGAAGTTGAGATGTTGCATCCATAAACAGCTATGCCACTGTCTTTAAAAACAGCCTTTTAATAAGTTCTTCTTTGTCTTGACTTGTTTGGAACAAGTACACTGACAAGCTATCAATGCAACACATACATTTAGCGTGATTAATTATTTTTAACAAATGCTGCAAGACTTAGGAAAAAACTATGAGACACAATGAAATGCCCAAGGACATCAGTTTGCATGTTACATTAGAGTTTCTTAAACAGCATTTAAGACAGGTATATATGGAATAAAAAGCAATAAAAGGATTTGGATGGATTGACAGGCCTGTGGTTTTACAGCAGTTCATCCCTTCAGTTCATCTCAGTTCTCATGTGAACACGCCATGATGTCTGTCACTCCGTCTGCCAGCCTTTGACAATAATCCAGACGGCTTGGCAGAAAACCTGTCCGCTTTCCAGTCCTCCACAAGTGATAATATCAGCAGATGGTGCAATATAAGATGTGTTTCATTTTCTTTCCAAGCGGCCTCATCATGTAAATGACCCGTACTGTGTGAAGAGAGGTTTTTTTAGAGCACCTAAAAGACAGATTAACACAAATGATAAGACTTGGTGGAGCTGAAAAACGTGATTTTTAATTTTTTTTTAAATATATATATTTGTCAGATCTGGTCTCCACGGAGTACACCGGTCTCATTATTGGCTAATTACTGCTTAAAAACCACACGGATTGCATTTATAGGAGCACATTTTTGCGATGCCGCAACCTGGGAGCATTCAACAAGTTTCATTTATTTTTACACAAAGCACCACCTGAAATATTAATTAGGCACAAACAATTACCTCTTGCTAAAGTGCTTATTAGGAGATTAGATCTCAATAGAGTTGGTTGCATGCATAATGCTGCAACATGTGTTTATACTGACTCACAGGGTTCAGATAAAGAGGCAGAAATTTAGCAAAGGCAAACATGGTATATGCAATTAATATCAAAAAGATAATTGTGACTATAATTTCTTGCTTTAAAATTCATCACATTCACATTTATCACTTTATTTCATTTTAGGCAGAAACTGGTTGTTTGAATTTATAATATTCAATAAATTCAACTAAATTCATTTGACTATATTTCTCATTAAACTTTATTATGGTTACTTTTGTAATTTTTTTTTTTTTTTAGGCAGAAACTGGTTGCATATTGTTTGGATTTATAATGTTCATAAATAATCAATACTATTCATATACATGTATTAAAATAAATGAATTTTGACTACAGTTTCCAATTTTAAACCACTACAGTTACCTTTTTATATACATTTAAATAAATGAATTTTTACTATAATTTCTTATTTTAAACTTCATCACAGTTACCTTTTTAATTTTATTTTGCAAAGAAACTGGTTGAATAGTGTTTGGAATTATAATGTTCAATAAATTCAAATAAATGTATAGTAAATAAATAAGTTTGACTGTAATTTTTCATGTTAAACTTCATCACAGTTACCTTTGTATTGTTTATTTATTTAGAAAGCGGTTGCTTGAATTTACAATATTCAATTAATTCAAATAAATGTATTTACATTTACATTTAAATAAATGTAAATAAATTTAAAGATTGAGAATCTCATTGTTAGAATGATGATCCATTAATAATCTAATTTGCAAAATGATTTATTTACTAAATTTGCATACTTATTTATTCCATATTTATTGCCTTTTTGCAACTACTTAAAAGAATATAATATGCTAAAGTGTGTTTTATTTTTTATTTTATTTACATTTTATTGAACCATAAAAACACTTGAGATTAAAAAAAAATAAATAAATGATAATAAAAATAAATAAATAAATAAAAAGTGTGTTTTATTTTTTTATTTTATTTACATTTTATTTAATTAACGGAAAATGCTTGAGAAAATGCTTGAGATAAAAATAACAAATAAATAAATAAATAAAATATTTCTTTCTTGTCTTTTCATGGATAAGCAGCGCAATTAAGAAAAATTTGTTTTATTTTTTATTTTATTTACATTTTATTGAACCATAAAAACACTTGAGATTAAAAAAAAATAAATAAATGATAATAAAAATAAATAAATAAATAAAAAGTGTGTTTTATTTTTTTATTTTATTTACATTTTATTTAATTAACGGAAAATGCTTGGGAAAATGCTTGAGAAAATGCTTGAGATAAAAATAAAAAATAAATAAATAAATAAAATATTTCTTTCTTGTCTTTTCATGGATAAGCAGCGCAATTAAGCAAAATTTTAAAATAAATAACTTTTTTTTTATTATTATATCAGATTACCCCTTAATGCCCTTTTTTTTTAGATAATCTGCATGTACCATAACTATCTGTTTTATAATACATGCTAACTTATTAAAAATGTTTCTGATTTCCTTAACTGAAACTTTAACACTTTTATTAGCTGCCTTGCAAGCACAACATTTTTTTCAAGAAATGCAGATCTAGTAATGTTTGCACCTTTTCAACCAAGGTGATTTTCACACTATAGGTGAAAGTGCAGCGTGCAGCCTGACATTATTCTTGTGTTGTACAGCGCAGGGCGACGCAAAAACGCTGACGTCTGATGCATGCGGTGCAAGTGAATATTGCAAATGAAGTCATTCTGCACACAATGCAGATCTAGTAATGGTTGCACCTTTTCAACCAAGGTGATTTTCACACTATAGGTGAAAGTGCAGCGTGCAGCCTAACATTATTCTTGTGTTGTACAGCGCAGGGCGACGCAAAAACGCTGACGTCTGATGCACGCGGTGCAAGTGAATATTGCAAATGAAGTCATTCTGCACACAATGTAGAGCTGCAGGGCATGTTGATGTGAATGTGAGAGGTGCCGATCCTGCTGAAGTCGCTCTTGATGGGGTCATGCTCGAGTCAACAACAGCAACACTTCGTCATGTGACCATTACAAATGCAGCAAAATATTAAGGTTTTATTATAATTGGCCGGAGAAAATGCTTTTCGGGGCACATAAATGTTTTTGCATGAATGTGTTTGCATAAATTACCATTTTTGTTTAATTTATTACATTTTTGTACATAAATGCATTCGCATTTGCGAGTCCCTCGACTTCGCTTTTTAAGATTTGTAATCAAATATAGATTATATCAAATCACAGATTGAAAAAAGTTAATCATTTATGTGTTTGTTGAACCCCGACTGTGAAAGCCTGCGAATAAATTATTCCCACCAAATGTTTGCCTGTTGATTTCCAGATATTTCCCTGAAGTTGTAAAAGACGGTCTCACGAACCAGCTCAATAACCCAGAGGTGGAAGTGGACATCACAAGACCAGACACCTTCATCAGACAGCAGATCATGACCCTGCGAGTGATGACCAACAAGCTGCGAAACGCCTACAACGGCAAAGACGTCTACTTCCAGGACTCCAGTGAGTCGCTTCCTTTTGAAAGAAAGGCCTAAAAGTTTCAACAATATCAGTAAAAACTTTCCATCATATACAGTTTTTTTCACAATCTAAGACAAAGCATATATTAATACTAATATACTAACATACTAAAAGCAAATACTAATATAATAATATAATTTAATTTTACCTTGAAGTAACTCTAATGGGGACCGACTAATATTTATTCTAGAAATCAATTTAACAAACATTAAATAAATACAAATAAATATTTAATGATTTAAAAATAAAGACTAAAAATTATTTTATATATACAATTTAGATTGATTGCATATATAAT
>NW_015557124.1:838574-868038 GCF_001515605.1 Sinocyclocheilus anshuiensis | reverse complement strand
CTTGTATATGATCCATCTCATTTTTATTCAAGAATTCATTTAAATCATTAAATAAATACAAATAAATATTTTATCATCAAAAAACATTACATATAAACTGAAAATATATATACAATTTAGCAATCGATAATATATGAATAGCTACAAATTATAATAATATAATTATAATTAAAATAATAAATAATAAAATAAAATAAATAAATAAAATATTAAATAATAACTAAAAGATGTATTAATCATTCGTCATTAATCTGTTTGTAAACACAAATTTTTTGTTTGTTTGTTTGTTTTTGTCCATCCTGATAACAATCACACAAGGAAAAACACAGCCATGAGATGCCAGCATGAATACAAACATCTACATATATGCATTTGACTTTTATCCAAAGCAACTTACATTGTATTTTGAGGCAGAAATTATAAATGCAATTAATTCAGTGTGTGAATCAAATTGGCATCGCAGGCATTGTTACTTACAAAATGTAAAAATAAGACGTTATAAAATATATAACTTCCCAGTTATGTTCGATTTTGTAAGTTGGAGAATTCGCAGCCTATATAGAAGTTTATGTTTGCTTTTCAGTGCAATTCTGAGGTACACAAACAACTCAAAGGTGAAAAAGTCAGCAAGCTCATCTCTCTGAGTGCACCGCTCTGTTCTCAAGGAGACATATTAGTATTTAAGTCATGCACAATGTTATTGACACTTATTTTGGTTTCGACCTACTTTAGATCTGACTTTCTTAAAGGTATAATGCATAGATGAAAATAGATTCAATTGCACAGATAAAAATAAGCCCAAACTGGCATGCACATTTACACCCTTTTCTGATGCAAAAGCTCTCCAGCATGTGTTATTCCCCGTAAAGAGGCCAGCCCATCCCTCAAACGGCCGCCCGCGACTCCATTAATCATTCGACGGCGTCAGAAAGCGTCACACGCCGTCTAGACCCTCTGCCAGAGTAAGTGAAATGAGATCCCTCATCTGTCACAAACCAACAGGAAGCTGAATTATGATAATGGAGGGTCGGGTCCGGGAATATTCACGTCCTCCGGTGCCATTTCTGTTTGCTGGGGTTTGAGTTGATCCTGAGTAACTCGAAACCTATGTATAGGACCAACTAATAATCATTCAAGAAATCAGTAAATCATTTCAGAAATCAATAAATCAATGCAAATATACACTCTAAAAAATGCTGGGTTAAATATGGACAAACCCAAACCGCTGGGTTTGTCCATATTTTACCCAGCGCTGGGTTGTATTTAACTCAGCATTTTTTTAATAAACAAATAAATAAATATGATTTCATAATAACAAAATAATAGTAAAAGTATTCAAAATAAATCGAAAATACAATATAAATTTTAGCAGTTGATAATATGTAAATAATACAAAATGCAATTACTAAGCCCTTTATAAACACATATTAAAACACATTATTATATTAAAATATAATATTAACTTAATATAATAATGCAAAAATAGATATAATATGTGTAGATATGGAGCCTTTTAAATATTTAAAAATATAGTGAATAAAATAAGATGCAAAAATATAAAATTGAATAAAAAATAATTGAAATTACAATATAAAATGTACCGATTGATAATATATAGATTTAATATAAAGAAATTAAAATGTAGTTATTATGCCCCCTTTATAAACACACATTAGGTGTCTTTAACACATTAAATATATTTGTAATTTAAAATATCAAATTATAATAGAAAAATAATCGAATATAAAATATAACATAATAATAATAGAAAAAATAAAATAAGCAAAAATTTAGCAATTGATAATTAAAATGAAGTCAATAAGTCCTTTATAAACACACATTACGTATCATATGTAATTATAATTTATATGTATATAAAATATAATATACAATAAAAATATATTATGTATTATATGTATAATAATGTATTAATAATACAAAACAATAGTGTATAATATTCATAGATAGTAAACTTTTTAAATATTTAAAGCTTTTTGCTTTATATGTTTTTTGAATATTTAATATTTTTATAATAATTCAAAACTTATTAGCAACTTATAATTTATAAGGTTTGACATTTTAGAAGCTTTTCGATTTTAAAAAAGTTACAAATATAAGTCCTAGTGCATTTTTAGACATTCATTCATTTGCTTGTGTTTGAGCCATTTTTCTAAATTATTCTGCAGACACTAAACTTGACTCCTTAATATTTTGAACCTTAACATTTTTGAACCTGCATTTTTCAGCGATTTTAGGTGCAGTGTGCAGGTGCATGTTATTTCTGTGTGTTTCTCTACGCCAGGTGATGAGGAGAGCGGCTCGGGCAGCGGAAGCGGCTTCACCACAGAGCCGGAAGTGGTCCATACGGAGCCACCGATGCAGGAAGCAGACAAAAGCGACCCTCAGCCACCAGCAGACGCGGCGGGCCCTCAGCAGACGCCTTCGCTGCAGTTACTATCCGCTGTAACGGCCCTCACCTGGCTGCTGCTGCTGCTGCGGTGGAGATAATGGCAGTAGGCGGCATGCAGCCACACGGACGCTTCAGACAGACTCGCGCTGTCAGCCTTTCCCTAACTGGACCGGACATTTTCCAAAAAAATAGCAAGAAAAAGCCCATGAAAAAAAAGGAGAGCAAGCTAGCTAGCTAGACATGAGGAGGAAACCTTTGCATCCTGCTTGTTCCAAAGAATGCTTGGTGCAATCAGAAGCCAACTGCTCTCGTTTCTAAATGAAGTTAAAAGAAAAGCAAACTTTTCGGATGAAAAGTGATCGCCGTGCAAATGGGATCGCTTTACTTTTTCGGGAAAGAATGGGAAAATATGAAAATCTATTTTTGTTTTCCTTTTATACTGCATAAAATGAGACAACAAAATACGCTTTTTTTTTTTTGTGTGTTTCGCCCCTCCCGAGTTCATTGTGCGATAAAAAGCAGACGTTATAAAGAAAAAAGTAAGAATAAAAATCTATATAAATCAACTTGTTATGTACCACTGTGAGAAAGCATGGGGAGGTCATGAGTAAATGTTTTTAACTTTTTTTTTTTCTTTTGTTGAAGTGTTTTTGTTGTTATTTTGCTAGGCTGTTGGCGATTTAAGGTCATTTTAGAGGACTTCAGATGGTGAGCGTGAAGGTCGAGTTTTACCGAGGGCTGCTCCTGCTTAATTCAAAATTCATGATCCATATCTTAATATATAAAGGTTTTAGTTATAAAATGTTTTCTTACAGAGAAAAATTTATTTATATTTCTAATATAATTATATATTTTGGCTTTACCAGGTAGCAACTTTTATTCAAAAGTGCGTATCTAACAAAATAGCTCTCGCAAAGAAAGATGTTTTTTTTGCTCTTTTCAGTGCAAACCCGTTCATTTATTTAACAAATATTTTCTTTTTGTTTGTTCCTGATACAGGCAATTTTAAAAGAAATTTCTTATTGAATAATTCAGTTTCCTTTGCCCCGTATTGTAATTCTGATTTGGGATAGTGTTTCTATCGATAAGCCAGTGTTAAGCCCGACTGATTCATGTTCCTTAAGCTCATTTATATACTCATCATTGTAATTGATTATGTATGCACAACCCTCATTTACTTATCAACAGTTTTTTCATTTTTCAGTCTTTATATGTAGCTCACCATATCATCGTTTCATGTATAAACATTTACATTTACAAAATAATTTTGTTGTGAAACAACAGGCCTCATTTATGAAACTAAAGCAGATTAAATTTGTGTGTAAACTATTAAATATTAAATATATAAAACATCTATTTTATTCTATATTTTGCAACATGCAAAATGTTTCTTTGAATTTGCATTTTTGACAGATTTGGAGAAATGTAGCATTGCATCACTTCCTCACCAGTGGGTCCTCTGCAGTGAATGGGTGCCGTCAGAATGAGAGTCCAAACAGCTGATAAAAACATCACAATAATCCACACCACTCCAGTCCAGCAGTTAACATCCTGAGAAGCCAAAAGCTGAGTGTTTGTAAGAAACAAATCCATCAAGACGTTTTTAACCTTAAATTGTTGCTTCCAGCTAAAATACAAGTCGATAATAATGCTTCCTCCAGTGAAAAAGTCATCTCGTCTGAATCAGGAGAGAAGCACTGTTAACAAGAGGAAACAAAGTGCAAAACAGCTCGAAACAAATATGTCGGTGAGAGACAACAGGAGATGGACTTTTTCCCTGGTAGGAAGCATTATTATGGACTCGAATTGTGGCCAGAAGCAACTGTTTTAACTTAAAAATGTCTTGATGGATTTGTTTCTTACAAATACGCAGCTTCTCTCTTCACAAGACATTAATTGATGGACTGGAGTGGTGTGGATTATTATGATGTTTTTATCAGCTGTTTGGACTCTCATTCTGACGGCACCCATTCACTGCAGAGGATCCATCATTGGTCAACAAGTGATGCAATGCTGCATTTCTCCAAATCTGATGAAGAAACAAACTCATCTACATCTTTCATTTTAAACTTTCATTTTTGGATGAACTATGCCTTAATTTTAAATTGCATTCACAAAAGTTGATGAAAGACTTGCATTGTTCTGCTTATGTTTCACGAACGAGGCCCAATGAGTTTGAGTCGCTACGAATGTTACAAGGGCACTTTCTTGGTTTGACTTGTACCTGTAGTTATGAATGTTCCCAAGCCAGTGCAATTCAAATCCGATTTATACATTGAACAAACTGACAGGATTAGCAGTTTAATGGCTCAGACCTCCCATTATGAATGCTGGCATGTGTTAATGTATCGTTTTATAACAGCCTCTACAAACAACTTGTGGTTTAAGGAAGGATGCCGTGCATTCATCCAGATCCGCAAAGCTGTGCTTTATGTTCAAAGTCGCCTGCTGAAACAAAATCTGATGAAGAAACAAACTCATCTACATCTTTCATTTTAAACTTTCATTTTTGGATGAACTATGCCTTAATTTTAAATTGCATTCACAAAAGTTGATGAAAGACTTGCATTGTTCTGCTTATGTTTCACGAACGAGGCCCAATGAGTTTGAGTCGCTACGAATGTTACAAGGGCACTTTCTTGGTTTGACTTGTACCTGTAGTTATGAATGTTCCCAAGCCAGTGCAATTCAAATCCGATTTATACATTGAACAAACTGACAGGATTAGCAGTTTAATGGCTCAGACCTCCCATTATGAATGCTGGCATGTGTTAATGTATCGTTTTATGACAGCCTCTACAAACAACTTGTGGTTTAAGGAAGGATGCCGTGCATTCATCCAGATCCGCAAAGCTGTGCTTTATGTTCAAAGCCGCCTGCTGAAACATCAGGCTCTTGTCATCATTGAAATGCAAAGATGCTAAAAGATCCTCTAATGTCCTCTTCTCATAGATGCGTGAAGGTTGAATTGAAGCATCAGTGAGAACGGGTGGCGTGTGGAATATAGGCACACAAACAGCTTTGAAAATGAAATGTGAGAGAGTCCGGTGATGCTCGACTTCGTCTGGTTTTGAAGGCAGGACAGGTAGCAGAAGACAATGTGCTTTTTGCTCATGCCTGGGTACTTTTGTCTTCCCAGAAAGGCTCAGAAAGCACCTCGGTGGGTTTTGGAAGTGAGAAATTCAGTGAGCCAAGAGAGAGGGCGCGTTGAGGAAAGGTCGAACACATAGCTGTGTCTTAAAGTCAACATGAAGTCAGATTTTGAACCCCATTCACTGTAACATCTTCCTAGCTCTTGTGCTGTGCTGAAAGTCCTTTATCTAATTTGGTGTTCCTGGTCAAAAATGACTGGCATTTTCAAAATTGCTTGTAAATCTGTCATTGTTCTATATTATCACCAAATATTGGATTCAATCTTTTTGTCAACATGCTTTTTTTTTTTTCAGTTAGCACAGGTTTTGTATTTCTTTTTGGAATTGTTTGGTTGCTGGCTTCATTGCTCTAAACTTATGCACCTCAGCTTTTTAGTGAATATTGCTAAAATTACACACAAATAATATTTTTTTTCTTCTTTTTTTTCAGTTAAAAACTGAGGTGCATTAGCTGAGTTTTTCCTTAAGCAACTATTTATTTTATTTTTTTTATTTAATTGTTTTATAATTTTTTTATATATATATTTTAGAAATATGCTATTTGGTATAAAGTATTTTGTTTTGAATTTTTAAAATGTTTACATCTATTTTAAAATTGTCATCTAAAAGCAATCTTTTTTATGTAGTGTCAGCTTTTGTCACATTTGATAGTCAAGCAGCCTTTAAAACTTCAATGAGGAGGTTAAAATATTAATAATAATAATAATAATAATAATAATAATAATAATAACAAATAAAATAATAAAATAAAATAAAATAAAATAAAATAAAAAAATCTCATACACCATGAGAGCTAATGCTTAAACATTAACTAACTTTTTCAGGAAAAAAATAAAATAAAAATCCTCTCCAGGTCAAAATGACAAGAACACAACATGAGGGCTAAATTCACTTTAAAGTCATGTTTTGTTTTGTTTTTCTCACTTAAAATGAACTTAATGGAAGCAAAATAGGTAATTCTATGTTGACTTTAAGTGTTAGATGTGAATGCCAAGGAAATGAAGATGCAAATGCAGAAGAAAAAAAAAAACAGAACAATTTCTTGAAGGTATAATTCATGAATGCTCATCAGATGATAACTTTACTTCAAGGAAGACAAAAGTGGTCGAGGGCCTCAAAACTGGTTGCTATATAGATCATGAAGGGGCACATTAGCTCAAAAACGGACGTTTTTTTCCCCTCTGTTTTCTCTTCCATTGCCCACAATCTGAAGATGAAGCATGTTATGTAAAACTTTTCCTAAAGCTTGCGTGTTTCTACTTGTGGTCTGGATGTATTTGGCTTTTCTCTTTTGTGCGGAGATGATATCGATTCAACTGTATCGCCTATTTTATTGGTCACGGAGGATCCGAAGACTAAGCCGTCTATCCGTCAAAAGGACAAATGTTTTTTATTTTTCATGTTGTAATGTGTTTGATGGATACAAACCAGATCCAAGCACTCGGAGTGTATCTGTTTCTATAGTTTTGCTTTATTTTTCCACACTGCACTTTGAAATTGAGTTCCACATTTAGATCTTTATGAGTGACGAAACAAGGAAAAAAAAAAAAGAAAACCGTTTACATGTAAACAAGTACAAGCCATGTCAAATACATGTTTGAAACACTTTGAGAAGATTGTGGTCTGAAAGTGAACGTTGTTCCTACTGAAGCACGCTGCTTTGAGCTACTATAGGTGAAGTTTTAATGCGACGTTTATGTCGTGCAAGCAGACATGCCTTACAGTTTGTTTTCTTTTTTTTTTAAGAAAAAAGTACTAAATGGATTGCATATTTGGATTTTGTTACTCTCTCTTATATATGGACAAGTAATGAAGGGGTGCAAATAAACATTTTATATATATATATATTAAAAAAACATTGGTTGTCATTTTATGTGTGTATGTAAGCTTTTATCACATGCATTTATGAAATGAAGTCTGTCATCAATTAGAGATATTCTGGTACGCTCATGCAACGTTTATTTAAGCATGCATCATTACTCAGGCATTCATTCTGCAGATCAAAAGAGATTTTAATGGAAACGCCGATGCGATCAAATTTAGTGAAGGAAAGAACATCAATCAGGCTTTAAGGAATAATTACAAGCATAAGAGGTGTTTATGGTTTAATGGGCAGTCTTGCATCTTAAAAACTGCATGATGGGATCATAAAACATGATCAAATTAAGGTTCGGTGAATGAGTGAGTCAGCTCACCCAAATCAATCGATTCGATTGATTCATTAAACAGAACTCTCCCATTTGATTGCAGATTAGACAACATTTTATGTTTGTGTTTGTGTGCAGTCAGCGAGAACAACACATATTTTCAATATATTATTTTGCAGCACCCAGTCTTTCTCTCTCATTGCACACAATTCACAACTCTGCTAAAATATAAATATATATTTGTGCTTTGTTGCTGCAGATTCGGGAAATGCTGCTGTAACCACCTATTCAAGTTTTAATAAACCATTTCTCCCAAAACAATTTACCGGAAAGCAAAGGCCTTTGTTGATGTGGAAGAAACATTAGGACAAACCTTCAACTGCAAATTTAGATCAGATACGATTTATGTGCACAGGCACGAACTGATGCATTTATGCACATTACCTTAGCTGTAAGTAATTATAAAACATGCATTTTGCATATGCATGTTCTTTGTGGGATCATTTGACTGAATTGTTCCTACAGTATGCTGCTCAATACAGTTAATTAGGCTGAACAAATGTTTTGCATTGGTAAACTCAATACCCAAGTCAGAAACCTAAACTAACATTTCAGATGACTCATTTGACAATAGACACTTCAAATAATTCCCAGCAGTTTGTAAATGATCTTTAAACTGCAGTATTTTAAGTTATGTAGGAATGATGGCTGTTTTTTGAGATTCACTTCATATGAGCATCTGCCAGTGGATATTTTCCAATTCTCACTTATGATTTTCTAGTGTTTTGGGCTCAAGAAGGGATCATCTTTTATTGAAGCTGCTCTCACAACACATATTTTTATATTCAATTGTGTAGGACAATGCTTATGACACCAGCTTCTTACAAAACCCATCAAAAATATGTTTGCCTCAATTCAGACTTATTATAACACTGTAATGATGATGATTTTACCTTTTTTACCTTTGGATCCACCAAAACAATACAGTAATAAACATACAGTAGGCTTAATAAAAACTAAAAACACTTAAACGACAGTGAACACTAATCACTGTAATGGTGACTTGAAACAAAACAGCTTTTTTAATATATACAGTTAATAGTTTTAACATTAATAGTGCTAATATATACATTTAATAGTGCTAAACATCTTCACCCTACTTTAATCAAAAACTCAAAATATCAAAGTGAAAACCTTACATAAGTTTTAATATAAGTTGTTTGTGCTAAATGGCCTAAAAGTGATTTCGTTTTTTTTTCATGTAATGTCAACTTTTAAAATACACAATGTATTATAACATTTTCAACCATTGAAACTCATTGGACATGATGATCAATGCATTAACTGTGGCATACTAAAACTAAAATGAAATCTAAAATATACTGAAAAAAAAACTAAAACTAAATTAGAACACTGGAAACGCTAAAACTAATAGTGGACATTAATGAATACTAAACTAAACGCATGGGACACTTTAAAAATAGACGTAGAAAATTATATTAAAAAATTTGAAATTG
Source organism: Sinocyclocheilus anshuiensis (assembly GCF_001515605.1). Classification (NCBI taxonomy): domain Eukaryota; kingdom Metazoa; phylum Chordata; class Actinopteri; order Cypriniformes; family Cyprinidae; genus Sinocyclocheilus; species Sinocyclocheilus anshuiensis. The sequence goes on along the minus strand of NW_015557124.1, from coordinate 858,812 downwards.
TGAACAAATACATAAATAATGTTGCTTATATAAAAAGTGCACCATAAACCCCAGAATGAGAATAAAACTAAATTCAAAAATGCTGAAAAAAAGCTAAAACTAACAGTGAACATTAATAAATACTAAAGTAAACTGATGGGACCACAATAAAATGCATGTGATAATTATTTAAAACTGTATATTTTACCTAGTAACATTTATAAAATAAAAAATAAAACCTGACATTATTAAATTAAAAAGTTCATGTAATGTCAACTACTTCTACATTAGATACAACATTTATATACTTAAATACACAATGTATGTAAAATATTTAAAATAATAATAATAATAATACAAATTAGAAATGTTGATTGTTAATGCATTGGCTTTTGGATTATCAGTCCAGAAATACTAAAACTAAAATAAAATCGATATAAATTAAAAGGCAAAAACTACATTCAAAAACACTGAAAAGTTAAAACTAAGAGTAAACATTAATGAAAACTAAACAACTGATGGGACGATTTGAATAGATGTAAAAATATTTTACAGTTATATAAATACTTTACAGTTATATAAAATACATAAAACGCACAGAAAAAAAAATCACCCACAACCTCACAATAATGGGAATTACAAAAAAAAGCAATACTTATTATATGATGATAACTGATAAGCCAGAACATTTTAAATATCCTAAAAAGTAATGTCAAATAATACTGTTTTACTTTTTTATTGAAAATACATTTGTGCATAGTAAAAGGAAAATGTCAAAATGATCACTAATTAGGTCCCTTTTTTGGAGTTTTATCATTGAACTCAAAGTGAAGTTAAATGAAACTAAAGCCAATGACTCCGTGACCCCGTCGCCCGCATCTCATTATTTCACAGCACACGGCTCGGCTAATGACCTCACGGGTCATAAAAATCATCAGGTGCCAGAGACGATCTGAATATTTGATACAATAAATTGGAGTTCCAGTTGAATTATACTGAGCATTACACTGGAACACCCCATTATGAAATATTGATGACATAATTTCCTTTTTTTTAACAGACCCCTCAAATGACTCTGAATAATTTGCTCTTGTAATAAAATTCTGAACACATAAGCTTTCATCCAACCCCCAGTCGACTGCACTGCACTCCCTACATAGGCATCTAGGCAGATTGCTTGGTTTTAAAACAGAAATAATGTCCACAGAAAGTCAATATCCCTCTTGAAAGCAAAAATGCTGTTAGACATTAAAATAAATTGCTCGTAGAATGCCATGCATTATGTTGTTGCTGTAAGGCAACATAACTATGACTTAATCAGGAGTTACAGATACTTGGCAACCCGTTGGAGCTTTACACTCGTTTGATGATTCCCAGTGTGTTTCTGCCTGCAATCTGCTTTCCCTCAATGATTTTCCAGGTTTAACATGTATGGCGTGCCAAGACTGCCTTTCCGTTTTTAAAAACAGACCCCATTCCAGTTCATTAATATGCCGACTTGATTTATTTAAGAGATAGTGGGCGGTAAAAAGGGAAGGGCACAATATGAAGGATATTAAGGTCAGAATGTACAAAGTGAATGTGCGCTTTCATAATACCCTTCATTTCTAGACTAATTGGGAATGGCCTTTGACTTACAGCTAATAGCACAGGGATATTGGAGACGCAGTAATTCCCATGGAAATAAGGAACGCGTAATAAAATTAAATCTGAGTTTTCAATTTTCCAGTCCCATTAGAGTTTACAAACTAAATGGGTTTTCGATTCCACATGCAGGCTAATGAATTTCAAAAATAAGTCAGAGAGGGGAATCTAAATACGGACGCTTCCCCGCTGGAAGATTGTTCCACATAAACGTGGCCTTGTTTTATCGTACATGAAAAACAAGGTGGAGGTCAGACTGATTTGAAAGAGATTCAAATTGTATCATTTGCAAAGAGCAAACAGCCAAAACCAGTGGAAGACTAGCAGCAGAATCATCTGATGTAGTATCATTGTATTTTAAAGATTTAAAATAAAGTAATTATTTTTGATTCATTAAAAAATGCTTTTATTTGTAGTTACTTTTTACTGCACTATATATTTACAAGAAAAAAGTAAAGTAAAAAATCCAAAATTTACATTATTTATAAAAAAAAGAAAATAAACAAGAAAAACATTAATGGATAAAATACTCAAATGCAATGCCACACAGGGACTTCTGGGAACAGTTACTGATGCACAAAATATAGGCTGAATCATTCAAATAAAAATAAAACATTGGTGAACCTGGTAAACTAAACTAAACTAAATATTCTTACTAATAAATATTTACACTATTCTAAAACACTAATACATATTCTTACACTCTGATAAATTTAATATTTTGCTCATGTGCTGAGTAAGAGGCAGTCTTACTCAGTTTTTCCATTTCTATGTTTGAGTTTCAAAGCTTATATTATTATATGGGCTTTGCATTATTTTCCTCTTAAAAAGCAAACATTTCCTATTTTACCCAGCACTGGGTTGTATTTAACCCAGCATTTTTAAGAGTGCATGAACTAACAATGAGCAATATATTTTCACAGCATTTATTAACCTTATTGACAAACTTTTTTTTATTATTTTATTAACCTTGTTTGTGCATTAATTAATGTTAACAGGTACACTGTTTCATTTAAAAAAAAAATATTAGTAAATGTTGAAATTAAAATGAACTAAGATTATTAAAACTAACTAATGTAGTTAACTAAAGTTAACAAATGAAACCTTATGATAAAGTGTTACTTGATTAGCTTTTGTAAATCATCATGTTTGAGATTTTAGGACAGATATGAACTCTGAAATATATGACAACTAACTAAGAGTGGCATAAATTAATAATAATAATAATCTATAATTATTAAATCTATAATTGCCAGCTGCAGTGCACAACATTGTTCAGATGACTCTATTTGGAAAGTTGGAACAACATATGAATAAATACTTCACTGTCTAAGTAAGGTCAACAAAATCATTTTTGTTATCATCGTTTAAAATATCATCATGTTTAAAATAAAATTAACATTTATTATATAATAAATGTCTAGTTTAGACAAAATAAAAACGGACTCCTACTGTTTTACATTAGCTACAAGTAGATTCTCCCTGTTGGATGTTTGCAGTGTAATAATATGCAACAAAATATGAACAAAAAGTGTCGTCCAAAATGTTTGCCAGGCTGTCAGCTGTTATGTTTAAGCAAACGAACACTATTTACTGTGGAGATAGCACAATATTAAAGCCTACAGTTCGTTTTATCCTCATGAATGGCAGCAACTATTTATTAAATCCAAAGTTAAATATGTAAAATTGGTCATACAGTATATGGCATGGTGGGTTCTTTAAACATTAGCTGGTTTCCTCCTAGTTCAGCTTTTGATTTGTTGATTATTTGATTGTTTTTGCCGATCTTTCCAAAGCATCTTTTCAGAGGTTATAGAACAAGCTAAAGACGACAAGAAAGAAAAAGAAGAAAGAAAGAAACTGGAGTAGATGAGGTGGAAACCTTGGGAGGAACTCTAAAGAATAGATGACGATGATTGGTGAATCGGTAGCCTTTGTGTCTTTTTACATCAGTTTAATTGAAGTTTTTCATCATCTGTCAATATTTTCTAAGAAACTGCACTTTTAAATGAAAGCTTAAGGACTCAGAATGACTATAGCAATCGTTTTCTCTCTGAATGCAGGTACACACATGCTACTATGCTTCCATGGCGGCTCAGAGACTGGCTGTTAAACGTATTCTGTATGCAATTACGACTCTTTCGGAGAGAAAGTTTAGCTTTTCAATGGCAAAAAGCTATCATCATCCTGTGAATGAAGGCTGAATATGTATGCGGGAACCAGCTTTGACTGTGAATGGAGAAGCGCTCTTGTTTCGGAAAGTGCTACTCGAATAGCAATTGAAGACATTATGATGAGCATTTTTCCAAAGTGAGATATCCTTAAGGGAATATTTCTCCCAAAAGTGATTCTATCATGCACTCATGACGTTCAAAATGATTTTCTTTCTTTTTAGCGGGATCTCCAACCAGCACTTTTCTATTACAGGGAAAGCGAATGCGGACTGAAGCTGTCAAACCCCAAAAGAGACAAAAAGGCACTGTGTGGTTCATGCTGTGATTTTCTCCTCAGAGGTAGCCGTCAAATCTCATTTGTGACTCAGAAAAACTTCCACCACACATATGGCTGCAACTTACCAAACTACAAACTTCTTATCATTTAAAGTAGTTAAAGAACAATCCAATCTACTCTTGTGAAAAACTAGTGAGCTATTGCTTTACTTCACCCAGAAATGAAAATTTGTTAAAAAATGTCCTCACCCTCAGGCCATCCAAGATCTAGTTGAGTTTGGTTCTTCATCAGATTTGGAGAAATGAAGCATTGCATCACTTGCTCACTTAAAAAAAAAAAAAAAAAAAAGATTGATATTGAATAAATTGATATTAAAGAATGATTTAATTCAAAATGAGAATGATTAGTGTCTCTAATTGGCCTGTTTAGCTAAGCCCTCAAACCACTTCTTATTTACTGGTACAGTATTGCATGATTTGCAGATTATATTTAATAGTTTATACTTTGCAAAAACGTTTGCAGTTGGTTTTTAAAATTACATTCTTAAGGACCCTACGTTTACATTTATTTTGCTCCTACTTAAAAAAACAAAAAACAGACACCACCTGACTAAAAGACAGAAATTAACCTTCCCATTGATATTTGACTCTTTAAAGTTTTTTATTTTTTATTTTACTTTGTAATGCCATTTTTTCTAACTTTATTAAATGTATGTCATCTTTTGTGATTTATAAACTTTTATCAAAAATGTTAATTAAATAATAAATTCAATTAAAATAATAAGATACATCCAGGAAGAGTAAGCTACCAGTCAAATGAAATGAAATCAGCATCAGCAATTCATCTTTGCATGGCACAGAAGAGCACAAATGTGGCATTAATAGTGTGAATTGGTCCTTAAGATAAAGTGTAAATGTAACTAAATTAATATATCTCTCTTCCTTCGGCTTGCTCCCTTTTTGTCAGTGGTCGCCACAGCCAATTTGGCACGTTTTGCTGCCGCAACCCAGCACTGAGAGTACACTAACTCGTGCAACCCCAGTGCTGGGACACACTCACTCACACACACTCACTACGGCCAATTTACTTTTGTCCAATTCACCTATACTGCATGTCTTTGGATTGTGGGGAAAACCGGAGCACCCGGAGGAAACCCACGCAGACAAGGGGAGAACATGCGAACTCCACACAGAAAAGCATCCTGGCTCAGCCGGGACTCGGACCAGGGACCTTCTTGCTGTGAGGTAACAGTGCTACCCACTGAGCCACCTTGCCACCCCTAACTAAATTAATATATCGAAATATTTAAATACATACATACATAGATAGCAACACTTTTTAGTAGAGCCGTCGCTAGGAATTCTGGGCCCTGTGCACTGAATTTGCTATGGGGCCCCCTCAAAATCACATTCAGAGGAGGGGGGGTATGAGTTGCGATCTAAAATGTAAAAAACAAAGTCACAGCTGAGCCGCTGCGCATTTGACACAGCGCTGTTTCGTTTATGAATGAATCTTTGCTTTTGAACAAATCTAGTGAGTCAATGATTCAATTATCCATTCATAAAGAGAGTCACTTGATTCGTTCCTAAATGAATCAGCCGTTTGAACGAATCGATTGAATGAATGATTCAGTGACTTGCTGCCACCTACTGATGGTTTCGGTTTCATTTTTAAAGTATAAATTGGGTCGTTTAAATCATTTAAATTTCTATATTCAAAACTTTATTTTTAAAACATTAATCTCATATCATTGTTATTATTAGATGCATTAATGCGACCTCTGAGTCTTGTCAAAAATTCTGTAAATATTCCTTAACTAGTTGCTTATTAGTATGCATATTACTAGCATACTGGCTGTGTATTAGTACTTATAAAGCAACATATTAATGCCTTATTCTGCATGACCATATTTTAGATCCCTTACCTCCTACATCTAAACTTAACATCCACCTTAATAACTATTAATAAACAGCAAATTAGGAGTTTATTGAGGAAAAACTCTTAGTTAATAGTGAATGTGTTCCCTAATCTAAAGTGTTACCAATATATGAAATAAATGCATAAGTAATACTACTACTAAATATTACTAAATTATCATTAGTAGTAGTAGTAGTAGTACAGTAGTAGTAGTAGTCTACTACTACTAATAATAATAATAATAAAATGGGAATATTTTATATTTTTTATTATTAATACATATACATAAAAATAGACAGACAGAAGTTTCATTAATGCGGTAACTGTCCCTTTAACAGAAGGCCTGTGTGTGTTTTATTTGCTGGTGCTCTGACCTTCTAGACAGGACGTCCCTGTGTTGACATCTGAAACATACCTCTGTTACTTCCACCTGTTTGAAACATGTTTAACCCAGCTCACAGTGCTGACCCTCCAGTTCTCCTGAATGCCTTCCATTATTCCTGTCCCGTTCCCATGACAGACTCTCTGTGTGTCCCAAACCCCGCACCTCTCCCTCACAGCAGCTCCCACTGGATGAGAATCCACTGAAAGATACTGCAGGCAAAGAGGAAACCCCACGGAGCTTCTGGACACTGAATACTAATGAACGCCAGGGAACATGATCGCAAAGAGAAGCAGCGTCCAAAATAAACCTGATACAACAACTGGGAACGGTTGGAGAAAGTGTACTAACCATTTTTTAATATTAATATTAAACAATTTATGTTGGTGTAATTTCAGATATATTATAATAATCTTGTGCTAGAAGGCTTATGCATGCGTGTATGGAAAAAAATGTAATCAGTGTAAAGACAAATATATATCATAGTTATACATTTTATACTGACCATTTTTTAATAATCAAAAAATTAATTTGGTGTAATTTAGGCTTTAAATTATAATCTTGAGTGTTTGTTTATTTATTTACACTATCTATCTATCTATCTATCTATCTATCTTTATTATTATTATTATTTATTCATATTATATATGAAATAAACACCATTATCCTCAAAGAAAAGCAGGTTCCAAAATTAACTTGATATTAACTTAATATTAATTTTAATAACATATAAAATGGACTTTAGTGTAATTTAGGCTGTAAATTATATATCTATAAATTATGGTGTAATTTAGATTAATTATATATTCTGCGCTAGAAGGCCTTAACATTTATTTATTTATTTATGTATTACACTTTAAATGATTAAAATTAAAATATTTTAATGATTGTATGGAGAAATATATATTATAGTTATACATTTTATATCATAAATAATGATTAACATATATGAAATGATAATCATCATCATAAATACATAATAAATGAATGAATGAATGAATGAATGAATGAATGAATAACCTAATTTTTATCCAAAAAGTTTTTTTTCAGTTCACTATATTTACAATTGCATGAGGAAACATTAATGTGAGCTACACTTTTACATTTTCTGAGGATTGCTGCTTGCAAAATGTACTTCTATAATTCACACATCTTCTTCAGTGGTTGCCAAGTCATTGCGATGCGGTTGCTAGGGAAGTCCGGGTGGTTGCTAGGATGGGTATCGTGAGGAATTCTGTTTCTGATTGCACTTTTACTAGTATTTTTTTAATTTGAATTTAAATGTTTTTTGGGGGGGGGGGGGGGGGGGTCCAGCAGGACAGATACTTCTTTCAACCTAATCTGAAATCTACTGAACTCAGTGAGCGAAGGCTTTACTGAGAGAAGTGCCAGAGGTCAAGTCTTAAGCACGGCGCATTAAAACAATGAGTCTATAAAGCAGCAGCAGCAGCAGGGAATCGAGGTGCTCTGCTAAATATAGAGTGGCCTTTGAAAGCCGTGGTTCAGCGATCGCTCAGCCTGAGAAACAGCAATTAAACTCTAGCCTGACAGGCCTGTCATAGTGAACTCTAGTCTGCCTCTGGCTCATTTCACCAGACGAGGAACTGCTACTTTTGAGGAACAAAAGAACCGGCATTAAGCATACATGGAGGAGCGCACTCAAAGGGAGCAGTAGATTTATTGTGTTTTTGAGAGTGTTTTTGACAGTGCCTGTATATTCAGGTGTATTAGCAGGTTGTGTATATAAATTATCACTTCACTAGAATGTAAATCACTTGTAAACACATGTAAGATCAAGGTGTGAAGTTGTTTTCTGTGGATATTGTAACACAATGCAGCAAAACTTTCTATTTTTATGAGTTCACCAGGAAAAAAGAAGAAACACACCTGTGGAAAGTGTGGCTCAGATCATTAACGTGCTGTAGTGCGTTTTATTCTTCACTGTGGTTCTGTGGTTCTGACAGTCAGTTTGGGGTAAAGTGTGTTGCCTGGTTAATTGTGAACTCCACTGGGTAATTCATTTGCGTCTGCAGAAACACAATAGACGTTTCATGTAGAGCAAAATGTCAAAGGAACTGTACAGCAGGTCTCCAGTGACGGTGAATAATTATAGAATAAGACTTGTTGAGTTTTAATTGAGGAAGGAAAAAATGTTCTGATTTTACTCTTTTCCCCCATGCAGCTACTTACGTCAATCTAATAAAAAAATTAAATAAAAATCATCATCTTAGCATATAAGGAAAAATTAAGTAATACAGTAAGATATAATCAATTACAATCAATAATAATAATAATAATAATACATTATAATCCATTGCAATAAATAATAATAATAATAATAATAATAATAATAATAATACATTATTTAATACAATATATTATTATCCTGTGCAATCAAGTTTCAATCAATCAATCAATAATAATAATAATAATAATAATAATAATAATAATAAAAATAATGTTCTATAATAAATAACTTAATTTATTAATTAATTTTACAAGGCTTCTGGCACAAGTTTATATATTTTTTGCCTAAATAAAACACTGTGTGTATATTAACATTATTTGTTTTTGAACAAACAAAATTAACACGAATGAATGAATGAATGAATTCCTCTACACTTAAGCACATGATGCATGCAAAATGTCAATAAAATGATTATTAATGAAGGGATGATTCTGAATAAAGCATTACAATGTTTTTCTTTGTCATGCTACTTCTTTGTCTGCCACTGTGAACCGTGTGGAAGTCAAATATTTCTCTGGAGAGCTTAAATCAATTTGTATCGTTGTTTCACCCATTTGTTAGTGTGCAAACTTCATTTGCAGCCAGTTTGAGTCATATACGTTATTTGTATGTTATGAGAAATTGCTTAAATTAGTTTGAGGCCTACAAGCAATGTTCTTCTTGTGCGTCTATAACCAAATATTGTAGCTATATATTTTTATTTACATTTTTTTTCTACTCATTATTAAAAAGTGTATTTTTTAGCATTTATCATCAGAAAATTGACCACTTCATGACAAATAAAAATCTCCTTAAAGCAATTTGTATCAAGTGTTCACCCATCCAAAATATGATTTATATTTGTTTGTAAACTTCATTTGAAACCATTTTGATTTATATTTGTATTTTATGAGAAACGGCTTATATTTGTTTGAGGCCTTCAATCACTTGAGACCTGTTATGATTTTAATTTTGATTGTGATTTATTATTTTTTTAAATTAAAATATCTTCTCTTTAGTATTTATTATCAGAAAATTATCAATTTCACGACATATACCTGAAATAAATAAAAAAATAAAAAAACATAAAAATTCCCTCAAAATAATTTGTTGAAAATTACTGATTCATATTTGTTAGTGAGTAAACTTAACTTGAAACCATTTTGATTTATATTTATTTATAATATGAGATATAGCTTAAAATTGTACATTTGTTTGATGCTTACAATTATTTGAGACCCACAATTATCTTAACTTAATTTAATTATTTAAAAAAAAATAATAATTTGTATTTGTTATTAAAATATCTTATTTTTTATTGAAATGCTTCATTATTTCATATCATGATTTATATTCAGTTTCATAATGCAAATAATATGATTCATATTTGTTAGAGAGTAAAATAAATGAAATTAAATAAGGTTTTTATTCAATAACAAAAAAATAAAACTTTATTACATAAAAACTTTAATTCTAATCAATTCAAATGTTTGATTGCATATTTGTAATATATTATAGAGGTCAATATATCTCTATCCTCACCCTATTTGTCAGTGATCTTCTGTTCAGGCTCGAGCAGGTCAGTATCAGACTGCACTTTTCTGACTCCAGATATCCTGGGATTGGTTTAAGCCATTCTTCCAGTCCCGGGAGCCTCTATCAATGGCAGATCTACCGCGGCTTTGACTCCAACGATTCTCTCTAGCTCTGCTTTTCTCCTTCTTCATGTCTCTGTCATGTGGGACTGAGGCACATCCACCATCACGGCCATTTACTGCTGCTTCTGCTTCTGCTCTGCCATCTTCCCTTTTTCCTCATGATGCTTGTGACTTTGCTGCCGTTATGTTGCATCCTAGGAGCCATAGCTATTGCAGTTAACCAAAAATAAAAACATTAAACATGTTTTCATTACTTGAAATAAAATAAACATTAACTGAAATGAGAGAAATTAGATAAATGAGAAATGAGAGAGAGAGAGAGAGAAAAAAATGCTGCCAAAGAAACATTTCTCGTTTTAATTTGACTGTATGTATAATATAATTAATAAAAAATTAATAATAAAAATAATAATAACTACAGAGCCCTAAAAATTACATTAAATAGATTATTAAAACACTCAACAAAATTACTAAAACTTTATCTAAAATTAAAATAAAAATACAAATTCTAAAACTAAAAAAAAAATTCTAAATATCATTACAAATTTTAATAGTACTGTATCTCACTAATAAAACAACACTGCAAGAATCTGGACTGAATTTATGCAATATTTAGTTTGTTCTACATCTAAAAAGCAAAACTTTCTTAATCAGTATGTTGTCTTGCCTTTTAGTAAAAATATCTTAAAAAAAAAAAAAACTTTCTTAATCAGTATGTTGTCTTGCCTTTTAGTAAAAATATCTTAAAAAAAAAAAAAAAAAGTGCAAAATTGTGTAAGACATGAGATTGTTTTAATAAAAAATGTCTGAACTTTAAAATCTGGAAAAATACAATTATAAATATATTTTTTTAAAACATTAAAACTTTATTTTCTCCATAAACTTTTATCATTTTTATATAAAAAAAAAATAAAAAAAAAATATATATATATATATATATATATATACTATTTTATATTTTATTTAAATATTATGCTACTTTCTTATTGAATGAAATATATTTTCAACATAATTTGAAAGATTTAATAACATTTGTTTGTGATGACTGTCAACTGCAGCGTCTCAAGTGTCATTCTTTCTTTTGTTTTTGTCTCATATTCATTTAACACCTTTAATATGAAAATCACAGCTGTTTAATAAGCTTGTTTGCATCTGTTTGTGGGCTGAATTTAATTTTCTTTTAGCTTTATATCTGCTCCGGGTCATTCTGGCACAGAAGTGGAAATAAAGCACAGGAACAGGAAACAAAGGGAAAAACAGTAATAACACAACACCCATCAGACCGAAACTAATGCACAACAAAGCAAACACCTCTACAAAATCCCAACCCAGAGGAGGAGGATCAAAGAGGAACATGAGATTACCGTACCACAGGAGGACAACGATGAATTTAGCAGGGAAAGAAGGCATGTGAAAAGAGCAGCCATCGCTGAGCACTGGCCATTTGTGACATGACTCCCACACCGACCCAACAGCAGCTTTACAGCCCTCACTCTCATCCACACACAGCAGGGCAATCAAGCAATCACTGGAAAAATGCATCAGTACAATACGCCACTAGAAAAATAAAGTACTGGTTAGTGAAATCACTAAACATTAATAGAAAAAGAAAAGCTGGTTAGTGACATCACTAAATAGCACTAGAAAAACAACTGGTTAGTGCAGCGGTTCCCAATCCCAGCGCAAATCCACGAATGAATGTTCCGAAGTGAACTTCAATGGATTTCCCCTGAAGAGTGTGGGACTGGGATCGGGAGCCACTGGGTTAGTGAAACATAACCTAAAAAGCACTGGGAAAATACATCACTACAAGACGCCACTAGAAAAATAAACTACTGGTTAGTGACATCACTAAACGTCGCTACAAAAAGAAACAACTGATTAGTGATACATCAGTAAACATCACTAAAAAAATAAACCACCGTTTAGTGATACATCACTAAATGTCACTAGAAAAGTTACCAACAGGTTAGTGATATATCAGTAAGTGTCACTAGAATAATAAGCTTTTAGTGACTAACCAGTAGTTTTTTGTAGCACCTTCTAGCGATGTCACTTACTAGTTGTATTTTCTGGGGGGTATCACAAAACAAAACGTCACTAGAAAAATAAACAACTCATTATCGATATTGATAAAAAAATAAACTACTGGTTAGTGACAACGCGCAAGATAAATCATATCATAAGATATGTACAACTCATTACCGATATTGATAAAAAAATAAACAACTGGTTAATGATATCACTAAACAGTACTAGAAAAACAACTGGTTAGTGACATCACAAAACGTCACTAAAAAATAAACAACTGGTTAATGACATCACTAAACAGTGCTAGAAAAACAAATGGTTAGTGACATCACTAAACGGCACTATAAAAATAAACAACTGGGGCCTCATTTATAAAACTTTCCGTAGATTTCATCCTAAAAGTGTACGTACGCACAAAAGCTAGATTTGCCAGAACCTACGCAAAAATCCTTTTATAAATCCCTGTCAGTGGAAGATTGTGCGTACATGCATCTCCTCCCCAAAATCACCATATATGGAGCTTACAACGTCTAGTTTTACTATGCATAACTTCATCTGCATATCATTGCCATGCATATTCCATCCATGTGACACCATGTTTAACACCGTCAAAGGTACAAGACATTAAGGAAATATAAGATACGGACTATAAATGCCATTTGTTCCATACACATCAATTTATCAAAAAGCATCCAGTATCCTTGTTATGTTTTAGAATAAATATATCAAACTATCCATAAAAAACTGTTTAAGTGTTTGTCACAATATTGGGAAGAGCACGAAAGGGGTTATCATTAGGCTGCTGTCTGTGCGCGACACCTGTGAACAGAGGCTATACTGTCATCGCACCTTTTCAACCCAGCCAATGGACTGTTTGATCAATAAGCGCATCCTTATGTCTGTCGTTACCGCCTATGTTCCAAAGCCATCAGACGAATCAAGTTCACATCAATGATCATTATTCGTGCAAAAGTATTTTCTCAGAACATGAGTTTTGCTATTTAGAACACAATTTAAAGCGGAATTGTCATACGCCAAGCAATCCTCGCTGTGATTAAAACATTTAATCACATAGCCTACCACAGGAAAATTGTTCGAAAGCAGCACATCCACTGCAAATATTTCTGTTTAAATTCATATACAAATGGTGTAATTTCTGGATAATAATTTCATGAAATTTCACTGCTTAACTTCATTATTCAGAGTGTCATATTTAATCTAAATGTATATGTCAAATGTAAAACAGACTTAAAAATCATTCTGTTTGCTTCCTTATTTCGCTCACTCCAGTGAAAGAGTGCGTACGCATGGTCTAGAGCAGGGCTGCCCAAACTCGGTCCTGGAGGGCCGGTGTCCTGTGGAGCTAAACTCTTCAGGACACCGGCCCTCCAGGACCGAGTTTGGGCAGCACTGGTCTAGAGTGTCCGTACGGTGCGCACATATTTACGCCTAGTTTATTTTTTATAAATCCCGATATGTGCATTTCCATGGCCATTTTGTGCGTACGTAACGTTTATACATCAGGCCCCTGGTTAGTCACATCACTAGAAGAAAAAAAGCATTAAAAAAAAATTCAAAAGAGTGGTAAAATGTTAAGGCCAATCCATTCTGTTCGTTTCATACCAATCCTGTATGTATTTGACAAACAGGTGGGCTGGAGACGTCTGGAAAAAGACCTGCAAAGCCCCAGAGGTCTGGAAGCAGACTGGAGTTGAGTGTCTTTCCACGGATACATCAGTGACAGTCAGGGAAGAGATGTATCAAACGCACACATGGGGAATTACACAAGCTCGCAGGCGGTGGGCTGTTACCGCCCTGCAGTTTGAGGCCCCTGGAGAGTCCCGCAAGAGCCGCGCTCGCCTCCTTATGACTGGAAATTCATGCAAGAGCAGCTTTATTTTAGAAGCACACTTTAACTGCAGATTTTCTCACATGGAAACAGCTGTCGAGTGTTTCGAGTGTCAGTTGTTTGTCGTAAACAAGAGCAAGAGTCTAAACCTCTCGAGCTCCTCCAGTCTGACCTTAATTCCTGAGAACAGGACAGAAATCCGCTGCTTTGGCTCAGGCATAATGTCAATGAATCCTTCATTTCTGTTGAGTCATGCATTACACCTCCGTGACTGCTGCCGTTAAAGGGAGAGATCAGGCAAAATTCAAAGTCTGTCAAAAAAGACAGAAAAGAAATATTGTAAATTGTTACACTTCATCCCTGAATGAAAATGTTATAAAATATGTTCAAATTAAAATTATATTTTTATTTTGGTTATATTTTTATAAAGTAAGTATAATATTAGTATATGTAATATAAAATATGTAATAATATAACACAACTTTTTTTTCTTTTAAGAATTAAAACCAAAGTGTCCTGAGATTTGGCAGTATATTAATGAGTTCAGTTGACCGTTTTGGGCACAGTTTTCATTGTCAGAAAGAGCTGTGAGAGAACAGGAGATGAAATGAATGATTCCTCTGTATTTATCTTCTCCTGGAGCTCTGAGACTGCATAACACAAGAAGAAGGTGTGCATTTCATAGTCTCAAAGCCTCTCCTGCTCCTTCAGCGCTGTTCTGTAGGCAAACACTGGAGAAAACTGTTTGGAGTGACGATAAATGATGCATTTTGTCTGGTAGAGTCAAGATGAAATAACATTAACAACACATTTTACTTCCATAATGTGACATATTTCTGATAAGATTCTGATATGAGAAATAATGATGAGCAGGACCTGATACTGTGCCTTATTTTGTCCACGTTTCTCAGTGGTCATGACTTTTGTTTAAATATACTGTTATTTGTTGCTATTGCTGTACAACATTAAAACTGAGCGTGAATTTATAATAAATACAACCAATAAAACTAGAAAACAGTAAACTCACAATTGCAAGATACTGTATAAACTCAGAATTACAGGACAGACTCAGAATTGTGAGACAAACTCAGAATTGCGAGACATGAGCTCAGAATTGCAAGATATAAACTCTGAATTTGCGAGATATAAAATTAGAATTGCGAGATAAACTCAGAATTGTGAGACAAATTCAGAATTGTGAATTATGAACTCCAAGTTGCGAGATTCAAAATTCGAAACTCGAAATTCAAAATTCCGAGTTATAAACTCAGAAATGTGAGTTACAAACAGAATTGTGTTATAAACCCAGAATTACAGGACATAAACTCAGAATAGCGAGTTTTGAACTCAGAATTGCGAAACATAAATTCAGAATTGCGAGTTATAAACTCAGAATTGTGAGACACAAATTCAGAATTGTGAGACATAAATTCAGAATTGCGAGTTATAAACTCAGAAATGTGAGACAAACTCAGAATTGCGAGTTATGAACTCAGAATTGTGAGACACAAATTCAGAATTGCGAGACATAAATTCAGAATTGCGAGACAAACTCAGAATTGCGAGACAAACTCAGAATTGTGAGTTTTTAACTCAGAATTGCGAAACATAAATTCAGAATTGCGAGACAAACTCAGAATTGCGAGACATAAATTCAGAATTGCGAGACAAATTCAGAATTGTGAGACAAACTGAGAATTGCAAAACAAACTGAGAATCAGTGGCGGTTTGTGGGTTTTAAAATAGAGGAGGCACACTAATGGTTCTTTTCTCAACACCCCTCAGCGCTGAAAGTGAACACTCGATGCTGATTGGCTAATTTTTTTACCAACGGAGGCATGAGAACTCAGCGCTCACCCGGCCTCCCCCTCCCCTTCTCTATCACCTAGCGCTTGTAATTACATCAGCAGATTCGGCACATTCGCGATAGAAAAGCGGCGCTTTCACGTTATGATATTACAGCTGTGAAATTACAAACAAAAAATACACATTCTGAGACATGAACTGAAATGAATTGTGACTTTTATTAACATTAAATTGTCCTCCTCCCATTTTCACCTCAAAATTTTGGTCTCCCCTGACGAGCCGCCACTGCTGAGAATTGCGAGTTTTGAACTCAAAATTCAAAATTCGAAACTCGAAATTCAAAATGCCGAGTTATAAACTCAGAAATGCGAGTTACAAACAGAATTGTGTTATAAAACCAGAATTACAGGACATAAACTCAGAATAGCGAGTTTTGAACTCAGAATTGCGAAACATAAATTCAGAATTGTGAGACACAAATTCAGAATTGCGAGTTATAAACCCAAAATTACAGGACATAAACTCAGAATTGCAAGTTTTTAACTCAGAATTGCGAGACATAAATTCAGAATTGCGAAACAAACTCAGAATTGCGAGATATAAACTCAGATTTGCAATATGTAAGAATTGTGAAATATAATGTGAGATGTAAACTCAGAATTCAGATTTTTTTCCCCCCTTGCACTTCCAAGTTTACATATAACAATTCTTACATTTGTCTCTTAATTCTGAATTTGCAAATCGCAACTGCATATTTTTTGTTTTTGCCATGAAATAATATAAAAGGTAGTTGTGCATTTTATCTTACAATTCTCACTTTTTCAGTGTTTCTGCAGTTCTGTGTTTATATTCTGAGAACAATTCTGAGAAATAAAGCCAGAATTGTAAAATATAAAATATAAAAAGTTGCAGTTACCTTTCTCATTTTTTATTCTGTGGTGAAAAACTAGTTTCATTGAAAACACCCTCATTTATAAAACTAGAAACTAGTTTCATAAAACTACAAAAAAAGCATTTTACCATTACTAGTAAATAATAGTGGTAACAATTTTACAGAATTTATTAATCATTGTCAATGGTCGCTAGTAAAAATAAAATTGTTAATTGCTCATTAGTTCACAGTGCAGTAACTAATGTAAACAGATGCACGGTTTGATTGAAGAAATGTATTAGTAAATGCTGAAATTAACCTTAACCTTAAGATGAATTAGTGCTGTACAAGTATCACTCACTTTTAGTTCATGTTTACTAATGCTAACAAATGAAACCTTACTGTAAAATGTTGCTATATTTAAAAAGTGATCATATTTTCCAGCATTCAACTTCATGTGGCAGATGTTTAGTTTCATCAGCTGTTTAATGTCACTCTGTAACCAAGAATAAATACACTGTAAATCATCACATCTTTATACACTTTGCGTCGTACGCCATTTCAGACGAAAAGAAACAACAACAGTACATTTAAAAATGCTGAAAAAAGGAGGTCATTTAGGTACATGGTACCGAGACGTATTCATAAAGCAGTATGTGACATCAGAAATATTGCATCATTTCTATAAAAAAAAAATGTAAATGCTGATACGTGCCGTGCTCATTTCAGCTCAACTATTTTTTGAATATACATCATTAAAGAATTAAATTAATTAATTTTGCTCTGAATGTGTTACTCTGAACCCTGTAGAAAAGACATTATTCAAGGCAGTAAAGTGTTGGCAGAATATTTAGTAGCCTGTTATGTTTATGATAGAAACATTTTGTGATTAAAAAGGTTTATGAAAGGACAGCTTTGTTTCTTATTTTTCACTCTCAGTTCATCCTCAGTTCTCAATGCATCAATTTTTACGATCCGTTTCCATTCGAGAACATCTCCTCGCTGGAATTTCACTCTCGACGTTTTAAAATCTGGCACATTTTCTTTTCTTTCTAACAAACAGTGTGAAAAAGCAGTCTTGAGACAGGGGTTCAGACCCAGTTGGCTGCCGTTACCCTAACAACAGCGCAAACGCGCATATCCAGACCAGAGCCAGCGGGACGGGTTGTGTTCCTCTCGTGCCAGAATTCATCTCATCAAAGCCTTTGCTTTGTGGGTGATGGTATCGGTGATTGTTGGTATTTTCCGGTGTCACTGCAAGAGAAAAGAGAGAAAAATGTAAGTCATTCCACCAGACGTGAACTGATCAGATGGGTTTATTCGAAGCATGTGTTTTCATTGTGATGAGGAATGAGGATAGCTAGATCAAAAAATGTTGAGTCGCAACTGAGTAGTGATGAAATGATCATGTTTTCAAAAACAAATGCACACAAAGAACTGTTAATGAACAATAGCAAAAAAGCTAATCACAAAATTTATTTGGTTTATGAGGCATCATGATTGGATAACTAAACTGGTTTTCCCATGATTTTTTCACACCTGATGCGCATAATTTCACCATCGTTTAATGCTAAAAATTGGCCTGTTTCCAAGCCATCTGAGATGTAGATGAGTTTGTTTCTTCATCAGATTTGGAGAAATGTAGCATGAACGTGCTCACCAATGGATCCTCTGCAGTGAATGGGTGCCGTCAGAATGAGAGTCCAAACAGCTGATAAAAACATCACAATAATCCACAAGCACAAACACACAGCTTTTCACTTCACAAGATGTTCACTGATGGACTGGAGTGGTGTGGATTATTGTGATGTTTTTAATCAGCTGTTTGGACTCTTATTCTGACGGCACCCATTCACTCCATTGGTGAGCAAGTGACGGAATGCTAATCTGTACATTTCCCCAAATCTGTTCCCATGAAGAATCAACCTCATCTACATCTCGAATGGCCTATGGTAGAGTAAATATTCAGCATTTTCGTTTTGGAGTGAACTATTCCTTTGAAATAACTGAATGCATGCATGCCCTAAATCTTAAAGTTGGGGCTCAAATGTTTCCCAATTGAATTTAAGACATTGTTTGCTTGCAAAGAATAATTAATAATCACATTCCAACATGGCTTGAAGAAAACATCATGCAACTGGTTAGTTGCGAGTTGAAACCATTTTTCAACAAAAAGGATGTGTATGTTTTCAACATACATTCAGCGTATCCATCTGGGTTTTGAAATCTCATTCAAATGGATGTACATAACGGATGCTGTCACGTATATAACAAAGTGCACATGCATAGTTTCCCAGTGTTCCTGCCAGAGGAGCTTCACCAGCCAAAAACTACAAGCGTCCCTCAGCAGGATCCTGCTCTCAACAAAAGCGCTCTGAAATATTTCCAACCATTTTGTTTGTATGTTGCACATACTTTTTTAAACCTTAAGAATCATTCAAGACAAGAACTGCTCACATTTCTTGCCATTAGACTGCTTGTGAATATTTATGTTTGAATTTGCTTGGCGAAACAGAATCCATTAAAAACGTAGTACGGAAGGAACTATACATATTCAAAGTTACAAAAGGAGCGTACGGGTCAGCGAAAACCACTGACATGTCTCCCTCAAGGAGCCACAAATCATGGTTGAGCTTTTGTCAAATAAATCTGTGTGGACTAAAATTAAGCAGATATCGATTCTCTGCTCTGGTGGCCCCAGACGGCCATTTAAAAGGGCTGATCGGAGACACACGTGGGATATTTGGCAGCCCGCTGGTCCGACTCAAGACATCGATCCTTGTGCATCTTCAGAAGCGGCTCAATGAGAAGCGCTCGCATCCGATGTGACACTTGTGAGGGAAAACATGCCAGTGGCAGTCGAGGCACAAATCCTGCTCGTGCTGGGGCTCTTCAAAGTCCAGCGCAGCTTTGAGAAGACGCAGAGCAAACAAAGAGGAACAGAACGGACCGAGCGTCTGATCTACACCACCTCTGATTCTGACAGATCTTCACAACAGAAGAACAAAAGCAGATGTCTTTTTGTAAACCGACTATGGGATCTGACAAACAACGACCTCACATGCTAATGTCGACTTTTAATATGCCTTCTTTGACATTTATGTTTGCAAACAATGAATTCTAACTATCACTGAAAGTTAAGATTTAATAATTGTTAATGCAAATTAACATTGATGTAAATTCCTTTAAAAATAAAATCATATATTTATAAAATATAAATATATAATAAATAATATAATATAATACATTAAATGTAATAATAATATAATAAATTAAAACATGGATGAAAAACATTATTAATAATATAATGTTTTTATTATTATTGTTGTTGTACGTTTTACTATACTGCAATATTAATACTTTTATATTACCCTTTTTTCCACAAACACCTTTGAGTTTCTGTGTGTATTAGTCAATATCTGA
>NW_015557124.1:835372-838473 GCF_001515605.1 Sinocyclocheilus anshuiensis | reverse complement strand
ATAGATATAATAGATATAAGAAATTAATTATAAATTTATACCCCACACACATGTACTTACAGTATAAATAATAATATTAATAATACAATATTTGTAGATAATGCTAGAATAGTAAATATTATACAATAATATGTAACAATATATTGCATACATATATATGTATGCAACAATTCATGTAATATTTTACAAAGGGAGGAGAAGACTCATCTCACATCTCCGGTCGATGTCAAGGGTTGTGTGTCCAATCAAACATGATGATATCTGAGCAAATGAATCTGTCACTCAGTTAAATCAGACAGATGCCAAGATGGACAGGTTGCGTGACATGCTCTCATCCTCAAAAACTGCACAAAGTTAAACACAGACAATTACGGTTCCGCGCTGAGACGTCGCTTGATGTCCAAAGCAAAACCAGAGCCACTTTAACAACATGTTTGGCTTGACGTCTAACAATTAAGATCACACACATCCAAGCCAATCTCTGCAGTTGGTGCTCTGATGCAGCATGCGTGACTGTTGCGCAGCCGTGTTGGTCATTACGAGCGCTGGCCTGATTCCTCCGTCCCTCCGGACCCGTGTCAGGAAGACAAGAGTGATGACCCGTCTCCTCCCATGCATCCCTGCTTTCCTCCGTCTCAGCACAGCGGCGCAGGAAGACCGAAGATTGGCAGGCGTAATCTGAGAGCTCCTGCTGATTACTTTCTGGACACGGACAGAATGCATATCGGGCCGAGAGTAAAGACAAACGCGCTCAGATGAGGCCAGGGAAGCCAATAATGACAAATGCATCTCAGTGCCTGGTTAAAGGCCCCAATCAATATCTTTCCAATTAGAATTTAGCTCAGGAGTCTGAAGGAATGGCCAATGTGATCGCTTTTAATCAGCCATTCATCAATTAAAGTCACATTTACATTTGTCCATTCTAAACGTACAAAATGCATGTTTTGAAGACACATTGGGCCACAGTGCGCTTTGTGACCTGCTTTGGATGGACTACAAATTACAATTAACATCTGTATTGATGTTTGCACAAGAAAATCTTAGTATTTAATGTGCAAAACAAGATTTTTGTAGTTGGATTAGCTAAACTTGGCATAACAATAATAATAATAATAATAAAGAACCAATACTAAATAATTATTATAATGATTCTGAATATTAAATTACATTATTCATATTTAATAACTGCAGCAACAACAACCACAACTTTTATGATTGTCAATATTAATAATGTTTACAATTATTAATAATTATTAAAATAGATAAAAATTAACCATTATTAATAATTACATTAATTAAATTATTAAATTATTAATATCATTACATGATTTATTATAACAACAGCAACAGCAAAAAACACAGCAACATTTATTAATTATTATTAATACTAAATAATTATGAAAAAGAAGAACAGCAACTATTTTTTTATTGATTACTAACACCAAATAATTATTAAATAATAATAATTATAAGTATTATTAATACAAAATAATTATGAATAAGAAAAGAAAAACAACGAAAACATGTTTTATGATTAATTATTATTAATAAAGTACAATGTTTAATTATTTACAGTATATACATTATATTGTATATCAATTATTATATTTAATACATTATATATTTAACAATTAATTAAATGTGAAATTAATTATTATGATTATAAATACATGCTAAAAAAATTTAAATAAAATAAATACTAATCCAATACTAATTCTAGTCTATTTTCCCTTGTCAAATTCACTTTAAACACGTCTTAAAAAGTGACAAATGACCAACAAAAATAAAAGAGCCTAGCATTTGAAAAACTCTGACTATGTTAGCAAACAGAAGTGTTTTGCTGTGCTTCTGTAGCGATACAGTGCTCTCTGTGTATGGTAAGACAGTGAACCTGAGGTCTTTTTACCCCAGCTGATTCTCTCCAGCCTCTTCAGGGACAGAAATGCAAAAACACGTGTCTGGGTCGGCCTAAACAAATGCCATAAAACGAGCATTAGCGCCAGAAGAGGCTCAGATAATGCAGCAAAGACAAAGCTGGAGGCTGATGTAAAATCAATGCAAGTTAAATCTCTCGGACCTCAGAGAACAGTGATCAATAACACAACCACTGGGAAGAAAAAGAGCAGAATAAAGAGGCAGTCGAGGGTGGGGACGGAGGAAGTGAGCTGTGTCTTACTCTACTGTACGTGCCAATTCAGTTTCCACTTTGAAACACAGAGAAACATGCATGCAAACCTTTCATTTTAAATATGCAAATGCATTAACGCACTCCAGTTTGTCATCTCACAAGTTTTTTTTTTTGTTTCACACATGCATAACCATTCACAAAAGTTAATTTCATGGGAGCAATGTAAACGTTTCCAGCACTGCAACTATAATCCCAAAAACTTCTTTGTTGATGATGAATTTATTCATATGTTCTCCATTAAATAACGTGCCAGAAATGCAATCAGTGTGAAACGCAGAACAAACCGGAAAGAAACTCCACAACTGTGAACATTTAGATACGCAGGAGTAATTGAGCCAAACGACCAAAACACAAACAGCATAACCCTTCCAGAAATCATGTTCCATAGCCGAGAAGGAAATCATTTATGACCCATTTAATTCTAAGGCTGTGATGACATCCAGATTCATGTTAACAATTTGAGTTTAAAATGCAATTACATGTCCATTATATATATGCACATACATTATATACATAATTAACTTTTCCACGACATTCTAATTTATTGAGATGCACCTGTAGTAAATAATATAATTAAATGATTTAACAATAATAAGAGCGACAATTATTAATTATTATTATAATTAATGAATATGACATGGGGAAATAATACATAAATTAATTTAATACTTATTTAGTATTTATTAATAATAATGTTTTAATTGAACAAAATCATATTATTAACTGTTATATAATTGTTACATTTTAATTCACAATTTTTATAGTGAATTTTATAGTAAAATAAAGTATTTTAAAATACTAAAAACAATATATGTCTTGCTATCTATGTATATTTTTGTCAAAATAATTGGCCTCTTTTGTTTTATCTCATTTATTTGGCTAAAAGTGTCTTTTAAATAAATAAATGTAAAAG
>NW_015557124.1:826265-835196 GCF_001515605.1 Sinocyclocheilus anshuiensis | reverse complement strand
GAAGTGCTGTGAGTGTTTTTTTTTTTTTTCCAGCTGAGCTTATACTCACTGATTCCTCTGACCTTAAGAGAACAGCAGTGCTGGTTCCCAAAGCACAATCCCAGCATCTCACTACCATCTGTGTTCTTAAGATATACACTCAGATTGTGCTTGTTTTTCATCCTTTCACATTGCCAATACAAATGTTAACATTTAACAAATGTAAAAAGCGATCAGTTGACTTTACTTTTACTAAAAAATAAAAAAATGAGGAAATTTGTTGCCTTAAAACTATTAAGTAAATAAACTTCATGCATAATGAAAGAAATAAATTAAAACACATTGCATTACACCAAATACACAACATAATGTTCTTTTTAGCAACATCATATGACCCCTTTAAGTTGGACTAACTTACATTTATTAAATTGCAATTACTTAAAAGTGTGACTCTACTTAATTTAAAACTATTAAGTTAATCTGAGTTCTGTCTACTTAGTTAAATTGAGGAAACCCGTTGCCTTGAAAAAGAAGTAACCACAAATTAATAAGTGTAATTACAATTCACTTTTGACTCATTTTATCTTATTTTATTAATTTCTTTAAAGTTGAAAATTGTATGCTACTAATACAATTCTTGAAAATACTAAATTGTTCAAAGCAGACTGCACAAAAACATTTTTCATGCGCAGAAAGTGGCACATTTTCAAAGTTTCATCCGTACTGCATTATGCCGCAGAGAAGAGCTCAGTTATACATCTATTAATTAGAAAGTATGTAAAACAAGCTTAAATATTTACCATCAACCATATCAGCTGCTAGAAAACAACAAGCCAACCTATATTCAGCAGACTGAGGCTAGTTAATGAAGACAGAAAACAAGAGGAGAGACAGAATGAGAGGGGAGCAGCGGAGCGCTGCAGGAGGGAGTGGAGATGAAGCCACCTGAGAGCCTCTCGCTCACCCACTCCACGGCCCCTAGAGTCCCCGCTCTATTCATTCACACGGCCTCGCCTCGGTCAAGTATCACGGCACCCCGATGCGCTTTGTGTTCTGTGTGTGCTGTGATTCTGTTCATTCTGCTCCAGAGGTTCTGTGTTGATACAGCGTTTACTCTAACGGGTGTGAACGGAGGTTCAACGGACAGCTAATGCTTTCTACTTAAACTCTGCATAAAAACAAACTATTAACACCGTCACAGTCTTAAACATTTTTTTAAATTGAAAAAGCTTAAAATGGGAATAAAAAAAACTTAAAAGCTTAAAAATGAGAAAAATACTAAATGTACTAAAAGTAGTCAAACTAAAATAAAAATACAGTAATATTAAAATATGTATTTATTAAAAATATCAAAAACAATTAACATAATAGAAAAAAATACAATTACTGAAACTAAAACTATAACATAAAAATACCATAATATTAAAAATATATATTTTTTTAAATATAAACAAATAAAACAATAAAACTGACAAAAGCACATTACAAAATTAACACGTTTGGTGTATTATAAAACAATAACGAAATAAGTTGAAATAATGCAATTACTAAAAATAAAATACACTAATCTTAAATAATAATAATAATAATTAAAAACATTTAAAAATAATTATTTAATAAATTATAAAATTACAAAAACTGACAAGCACATTACAGACTTACTAAAACTTAAAATTACTAAAAATTGAAATGACAAAAATAAAAGTTATTTTAAAATTAGGGCTGTCAATCGAGTAAAACATTTAATTGCGATTAATCGCATGATTGTCATGAGTTAAATCGTGATTAATCGCAACTTAATCAATTTTAAAATTAGGGCTGTCAATCGAGTAAAACATTTAATTGCGAGTAATCGCATGATTGTCATGAGTTAAATCATGATTAATCGCAACTTAATCACACATTTTTATCTGTTCTAAATGTACCTTAAATTAATACTTTTCAAGTTTTTAATACTCTAATCAACATGGGCATGGACAAATATGAATGCTTTTTGCAAATGTATGTTTATTATTAGCGAAACCATACTCAACATAGAGCATGAAGACTAGACATGCTTCAAACGGTCATAGATGTTTTTCAAAGAACTTGTTCATGTCTATTAGACACATGAAAAAAAGAACATAGAAATACCAGGTTCCCATGACTTCTCTTTCTTTACACTGAGCAATTTACTTACACAAGCCTGTTTACATTATTTGCAGGACAGGGCAGCTCACTTCTTCTGAACATGCAAAATGTACATTTATTATTTATTACTACATTTGCCTCTCTGTGCCCACATACTGTAATTTGATGTACCCAAATTCTCAATAAAACTATTTTCATTGATATATTTTACTGTTTCTGTTGTCAGACAATGGAATGAATATGAAATAGTGACTGAAACGCAGCCCTTTAAGACTACATAAACAGCTCTCCCTTCCAAGGTGTTATATGAAATGTTTCATATTTAGAGTAATTAGAAAGTAATTTCCTGCATTATTTCCTTTGCATAATTATTCCATGTCCAGAGTCCAGAATCCACAGTCTAGGCAAAACTTTCTCATTAACCCTGTTGTTCAAGTGTACAAAACCTGTAATCAAACACGCCTGCTAAAACATTTCCTACACGATTCCATATTATTTGTATTAATGCATACAGTATGTATCCAAACTAAAAGACACTTAAACTGTCATTTACTGTCAAAACTAGGTCAAATAGACAGTTTCTCAGTCTATCAGTTGATAGCTAATGCTTTCCACTCGTAGCCATTTTTAAACTCATCATAAAATCACCCTATTATCACCTGTATTAAACCGCAGTAAAAACAACAGATTCTTTTCTGGTAATTTCAACACATCTGCTGTTCACATTTGCAGCAGTTTTCCTTCTTTTCACCATATCACCACCCTTCACACATCAGCACCACAATGCCGTTAAAACAAATGTTACGGCATCTTTAAACAGCTGTCACAGAAATATATTGACACAGTTAACGAATCTCAAACTGTTCAAGAAATATTTAGACTAACCTCTTAAGTGCTTTTGTTTCAGCAGCTGTCTAAAGAGTTTGACACATGATGGAAAAAATAGCATTATATTTACATACAATGCTCTATTTGTGATCGTGTTGATATTGTTAACTGAAACAAACTATTAAAATTTCAGTAAAATAATAAAAAAAAAAGAAGTAATTAAGCTAAAATAAATAAATACGTATTTGATGAAATAAGTACTAAATTTACTAAAAAATAAAATAAAAACAGTAATATTAAAAATATATTAAAAATTAACAAAAAAAAAAACATACAAACAAAATATAAATGACAAAAATACTTTACAAAATTACTAAAACGTAATATTAAAAACTAAAAGACAAAAATAAAAGCTAGTTCAAGTATAAATAAATATTATAGTATATGAAGAATACTGAAATAACAATGATGTGTGAATAGAGTTAAATAACTTGCTCTGCCTCCAAAAATGACTAACCTCTCCCTTTCCACTTTTTAAAAATGTCATTAATTGAAATTAAGCTGAAATAAAATAAATTATAAATATTATATGAAAATGTAAAAGATAGATTGAAAATAAATAAATAAATACATTTGAAATCGAAATAAAAATGTGAAATGTTGGCTTGGCAACTAACTGAAATAAAATAAGTCTAAGTAGTAAAATTACAAAAACAAAAATAAAAAATGCAAGAATATTTAAAATATATATTTTTTATAAATGTAGAAATAAAAAAACACACATAAAAACATAATATAAACAAAATATATCTATACACATTACAAAAAATGACTAAAACAGAAAATTAAAAAACGGAAAACTCACAAGATAAAAATAAAAACTAACTCAAAATAGTAATAAGTACTACTATTGTGCATAAATACTAAACTGACAATGATGTGAGAAAAATCAATTTAAAAACTTGCTCCGCCTCCAGTAATGACATCACTAAACCCTCCCCTCCTACTTTGTTATCTACAAATTTCCTAATATATAAAATCATGCCACGAATCATTAAACATCCTATTTTACTCTAAAAAAAAAAAAGTCACGTTACATAAGCAAAATGGAAAAAGTTTCCTATTTTAAATAATTATAAATAATTTCCCTTGCATTTCATAATTATTCCATATCGAATACACAGTTTAGGCAATATTTTTTCATTAACCGGCTTGTTCATGTGCAAGAAATCCCTACTAACATACACATCTGCTAAAACATTTCCTATATGAATGCATATTTTTCATATTAATGCCTCTGTTTCCACATTTAAACTGCCTGCATAAATATATTACGAAGACCGGATGTATGAATGATGCAACTGGCATGCAACACTAGACGTTCACACTGTATGGAAGCGCCTATATTTGCTGTTGATGATGCGGTCAGTCACTAGCATGTTGCCAGGTACACTCATTTCTAGTTAAAGCAGCAAAACAAAGGCGAATCACACAATATTGATATTCCAAATACGATCTCTGCACTTTCTGCGACACAATCTGTCACGGGAGCCACATCAGGGCCAGAGCGTCATTAGCAATCTGGCTTTCTGCTGTTCGGGAAGTAAAGTAGGCAAGAGCTTTTCCAAAAAAACAACAATGCAGACTGAATAAATACCTGGCTGCAACACACTTTTATTCAGGCGAGGCAGAGGCCAGAGACGTGACACACATACAGCCATTCCATCACTGCCAATCATACAGTTACTCCTGACCTTGCTGATGAATATGAGAAAAATGAGTGAACTTCCAGCGTTTGATAGATGATTGAAGGCACACATCATTCATGCGGTCCTCCACTCGTGCCAGTGCAGTTTAACACGGGTCGCGTTCGCCGGGGGGAAGCTCTGAAAGGCCCTATTCAAATCCTCCTTTTCCCTAGAACAACATTAGTCGAGACCTGCTGCTTGGAAATGGGAAAATCTTGGAAATTATAGACATCTGCTCACGCCGGACATCAGAGCGAGAGTGAGTTTTATGAGTCAACTTGAGTGCACAATTTCAGCTAATGACTACACGGCCTGTGAAAATATTACTTACGACATGACACATTTAAGCAGTTTGAGTGACGATAAAACAGACACTTTAGTTGATTGAACTTTTTCACTTCTCATAAAAACAAAGACAAAACAGAGAAAGCAAACGGTTTGCATTAGGTGTGGGCTTCGCTCATGCAGCCGCAGTGCATGATGGGTAATGTAGTCTTAGCTAGTCTGTCACCTGTATGTTTAAAGGAATGGCTTTTAATACATTTGAAAATATTTTTAAACAAAAAAGTAGATGAATGAATGAACAAACGAAGAAGTCTTTTTTTTTTTTAATATTCAGTGATTAAAAGAACAGTTTAATTTTAGTATGAATGGGATTTGTCTGAATATATGTATATATGAGCAGTATCACACGAGGTAGACGTGAGATATGGCTGTATATAGGCACGGCTGTGATTCGGCCGTAGGTAATCACAGCATGTTAAACATCCTATTTTACTCTAAAAAAAAAAAGTCACGTTACATAAGCAAAATGGAAAAAGTTTCCTATTTTAAATAATTATAAATAATTTCCCTTGCATTTCATAATTATTCCATATCGAATACACAGTTTAGGCAATATTTTTTCATTAACCGGCTTGTTCATGTGCAAGAAATCCCTACTAACATACACATCTGCTAAAACATTTCCTATATGAATGCATATTTTTCATATTAATGCCTCTGTTTCCACATTTAAACTGCCTGCATAAATATATTACGAAGACCGGATGTATGAATGATGCAACTGGCATGCAACACTAGACGTTCACACTGTATGGAAGCGCCTATATTTGCTGTTGATGATGCGGTCAGTCACTAGCATGTTGCCAGGTACACTCATTTCTAGTTAAAGCAGCAAAACAAAGGCGAATCACACAATATTGATATTCCAAATACGATCTCTGCACTTTCTGCGACACAATCTGTCACGGGAGCCACATCAGGGCCAGAGCGTCATTAGCAATCTGGCTTTCTGCTGTTCGGGAAGTAAAGTAGGCAAGAGCTTTTCCAAAAAAACAACAATGCAGACTGAATAAATACCTGGCTGCAACACACTTTTATTCAGGCGAGGCAGAGACCAGAGCCGTGACACACATACAGCCATTCCATCACTGCCAATCACACAGTTACTCCTGACCTTGCTGATGAATATGAGAAAAATGAGTGAACTTCCAGCGTTTGATAGATGATTGAAGGCACACATCATTCATGCGTAATCACAGCATGCCGATATACAGCCATATCTCACGTCTACTCATGTGATATTGCGTTTATACAACAGTTTGACGGAACGAGTGTGTAAATACATAAAAAAAAATAACAATGGAGTGTCTTTAAAATCCCTCTTCTGTGTGAACTACTTCCTTCCGCCACGGATTAAAATCTAAAGTTGACAGTTGAACAGCCAAGCCTCTGTTACTAATTCCAAAACGTCACTTTAGAACTAGTAGTGAAGGAATGTTGAGCTGCTTCATTAAAAGCTTATTGTATTACTGTAGTAAAAGTGGTGTATTATGTGTAGTTAGAGTATTATGAGAGAGAGAGATTGACTGAGCGATCGTGGTACCTGCATCTGATACAGCATTCATTCTTCAGATCACTTATTCAGAATTAGTTTAAATAGGCTTGTACTATCCTTTCATCTGTTAAGGGTGATTTCTGATGAGAGAAATTTGATCTGATTTCTGATTTCTTTTATATTCTACAGTCTACAATCAAATGCTGAGAACACAAATTAAATCACACATTCAACAAACAGGATTTTCAATGCATTCATGTTTTTAAGACATCAGACACCAGCTCTGAAGAAAAGGTTTCCCCAATGGAAACCGTGACATTCAAGTGCACTCATCTCTTAAATGCAATCATTCTGACATGACTTGATGTGTCTATGGGGGTCTAAAAGCCCGACAGCAGGAAAAAGCAGGTCTGAAAGGCTCCGCGTTCGAAGGCCACGCTAAAAACAAGGACCTTCAAAGGCTCTGACCCTCCAAAAGTGGGGAAGAGCGGGAAGGTTGAGTGGCAGAGGAAAGCAGAGACGTTGCATCTTTCATGAGATGTGCTTCCTGGCAGAAGTAATCCAGGTCAAACCAGATTGACTTCCCCTGATACCGGCGCTGGCAACCCCTCCTAATCAAAAATCACATCGGACCGCAACCATCTGGGTTCAGCTCCCAGCGCTCTCGTTCAGATGAACTCAACACAAAGAACATCACATTCATTTGTTGAAATAAAAACACCTGTGCATGTATCTAATGAATTGCTATTGCACTTTTTTTCTGCACGCCGACAGAATCCAAAGCATTTTTCTTTTACTCCTGTGGTTTGCTCTGAAAAGAGCATGTCTTTATTTTGCACATTGTCAACTCTCATTTCTAATTTAGCGCCCTATAAAGTCTGTTTGATTTTTTCCCAAATTCTTTTTTTCCGTTTTTTTTTTTTTTTCTGGATTCCATTTTATTAGTTAAATGAAATGTTGGTCATCAAAAAGCATGTCTACACGACAATTTAACAATTTATTTAAAGTTCATCAAAAATGTTATTTTTAGAGCCCTATGAAATTGGTTTCATTTTTATTTGACCAAATTCTGTTTTGTTTTGTTTTTTCCGTTTTCATTCTTCTAGATTTATTTTTTATTTGTAGGATTTGGTTTTGAGTGTTAAAACCTTTTACAGTTTACCAACAATTTCAAATTTTAAAGTTAATCAAAAACTACAGTTTCAGAATATTATGGAATCTGTTTTATTTTTTTTCCCCAAACTACGTTTTCCCCCCTTCTGTTTTAATGGGTAAATTAAATGATAATTAAAAAGCATGTCTAATTGAAATTGTGAAAGTCATACAATTTAACAGCTAATTCATTTTTCCCCCATTTTACTTTTTAAGTTACATTTTGGTAGCTAATCAAAAAGCATTTGCAATTAATTTAAATCAAGAAACAAACAATCTAACAACTACTTATTTCAAGTTTATTAAAAATGTAACTTTTAGTACATTGTGAAACCAATTTTTTTAACCAGACTTCTTTTTTTAACCAAATTGGTGTGTTTTATTTTTAATGGTTTCATTAAAATGTAATAATTTAAAAGCATGTTTAATCAATTGAATTCATAAAACTTTATATATTTATTTATTTTTCAAGGCAAGGAAACTCTGTGTTGTTTGTTTGAAATTTTTCTGGATTACTGAGTTGTAATTTGTATTTGTCTTTTAATTTTTGGCAAACAAAGTGCTGCACAACTTTGAGAAATAAATTCTACTGTGTTTGCGTTTTCTGCATCTTGGAAATGATGAAGCCCTAACTATGCAAAAAGTAAAAGCATAATTTCTCAACCTCATGTTGGTTCTGTATTGCATTTCTTTCTTCTGGAGGTATTTTGAAGAATGTCCAAAAAATATTTTTGTGAAGAAAGAAAGTTTGAAACAGTGTTATTTTAGTATCATTGAGAATATTATTATATTTTCCATTTTAATTTGAGTTAAAGTTTGAGCAATTGTGTTGTGTTTTAGTAATTTTAGTAGTTGTTTTATTTTATTTGCCCATTTTTATTTCAGTTTTAGTTATTGTAGTACATCAAGTTAATGATAAATGATGACTTGGCAACCAGCTGAAATACAAAAATGTTTTAATATTTAATTTTATTTCAGTTAACATTCATTATATATATATACATATATATATATATACAGTATATATAATGTAAGTGTAAGTTTGAATGTATTCTATAGATTTTTTTTAAATATTATATTTTACTTGTGTATGTATATATATATATACATATATATATATATATATATAAAATGAAAATGAAATGATGTACCTTATATATATAAAATAGAACACCTTACCATTTGTTTATAAACTTTTTTTATTGCATCTTCTCTTTTTTAATTAAAATTATTATATATTTTTATTATGTTAAA
>NW_015557124.1:820458-826243 GCF_001515605.1 Sinocyclocheilus anshuiensis | reverse complement strand
TATATATATACATATATATATATATATATATAAAATGAAAATGAAATGATGTACCTTATATATATAAAATAGAACACCTTACCATTTGTTTATAAACTTTTTTTATTGCATCTTCTCTTTTTTAATTAAAATTATTATATATTTTTATTTTATTTAAGCCTTGTTTTTAGCATTTTTGCTTATATAGTTTTACCTATTCACATTAAAATGTTAATAAAAAAATAAATAAAATACTAAACAAAAGAAAAAAAAATTAGTTGAAATGTTTATTCAGTTAACATTTATTTTATTTCAAGTAACAAAATCATGTTTAATGATTGTGATTATAATAACAACCCTGGTTTGGAACAACAAAGGTGAGTAATTGGTGACAGCATCTTCCTTTTCATCTATTTAATTATACTTATTTCTTGATTTTGATACCTTTATGATGCTTATACAGGTCATCTTAGACCTGTCATCTCTTACAAAGCAGCACAAAGTCGAGCAAACACATCCAGTACAGTTTTAACACTTCGTTACAGTCTCTTCTGGTCTCACATCAAAAGTGAACGTGGTTCCACCCCAAAAGATATTCATCAGCTCATTAGCATATCATCCTCAGCGGGATGTTCTTGCCTAAAACCACATTTGCATAATGAATTAAGGTTCTCCCATTCACTCTGTTCTTTTTCTTGTTAACCTCTCATTAACCTTTTTGTTAACAGTCTTGGCACTCGGATCACGCCGAGACTTGTCCCAAATTCATCAAACAACAGGGCAGGCTTCTTACTCGCCTCATTAGGCTGAAAACCAACGACATCGCTATTGAAGTTCAGTCTAATGTACTCTGGACTGATGGGAAACTGTTGGGTAAAATTGACCCGAACGCCTGTATTTATTTTTCCAAAATCCGTGCGGAAAACATTTGGTCTTTAGGAAACCGCTCCATCAAGCATCAAAACATAAACAGCCATCATGCCGCAGATCTCAGCGATAATCTATTGGGTTTTAATGAACAAAAGCCACTTCTACACCTAACGCTTTGCAGTTCCAGCAAAGTTATATTTTGTGCGAGAAACGGCATCATTTTTTATTTACTCGAACCTGATTTATTTATCTTCGCTCACCAAGTAGTCTCTCATCCTCGCTCCGTCTCCAGCACCAGCAAAATATCAAAAGCCTGCGATTCTGTTTCATCCTCGTAAGTTACAAAGTTGTGAATTTTAATGATGGGCAATTTCCAAGCTGCCTCGTCCGTAATGAACCCATCAGACGGTGGGCTGTAAATGCTCTCCGCTGGGTTATTTTCAGAGAAACAAACAGGACGCTTGCGCAAACAACTAAAAGCAACTAAATACGGACTAGCTCATCAATTTCAATCCGCTTTAGCCTTCAGCTCAAAATCTGAATGGCTGAAATTAATGTTTCATATTGTATCTGCTGCTTTTTGAACACTTATTCAAAGTCATGAAACGATGAAAGAAATGTATGATTTCCAGAAAAGTTTAAAAAGACCTTAGGCACACAACGATATGCAGTCTTTATATATACATATACACAACACACACACACACATTTGCAATGTATTTTGCATTGCAAATTGCATTGTGTTGCATTTCAGGGTTAAAGGAAACATCCAGAAATTTAATGGAAAATAAACAAATTTAATGTAATAAATGTTTATAAATAAATAAGAAAATTAATAAATAAATGAAATATACAGTGGGTACGGAAAGTATTCAGACCCCCTTAAAAAAAAAAATTAACTTAAATTATTTTAGCAAATGGCTGCAATATAACAAAGAGTGAAACATTTAAGGGGGTCTGAATACTTTCCGTACCCACTGTATCTATACCAGCTATATACATTTATTATTATTATTATTAATTTATTTTATTTATAAATTATATATATACTTCTTATTCATTTATTACTTATAAATTATAAAAAAATAAAAATAAAAGGTGTTTCATTTATTTTATTGCTTTCTGTTTTACTTGGTTTTATTTGATGGATACAAACCAAAAGATAAAAGATTATTCAAAAACATATAATATAATATAATATAATATAATATAATATAATGTAATAATCGCTAACTTCAAGCTATGCAAGTTATATAATCTAATTATAAATTAAAACTAAAATAATTTGTGCTAAATCTTACAATATCTTGCCAACACAATTTGAATTTGCTCAAATTTGCCCTATATTTCTCTTAAAAATCAATGTAAGTTTGACTGTATTCTATTGATTTTTTTTTGTATATTATATTTTAATTGTGGAAATATGGAAATTGTATTTGTATTTATGTTTTATTTGTTTTAATTTTATGGTTTAATGTTAATTTTGGACTGTAATCAATCTCTTTTTTAAATATTATATTATAAAATTATAATGTTAATATATTTTATTTTTTTTTATTTTTTTTTGCCACAAAGCAAAGGAAACATTTTTTTTTCTAAATGCTAAACTGATTGCATATATTTGCCATTAAAATAATAAATGTTAATAAATAACAATAATAAGTAATTAATAAAATAATAAACAATAAACATCTAATTTAGCATGTTTTTTTTTAAGTCTTTTTAAACCTAAACCATTTCTTCAGTCCAGCACTTTGATCAAACATATGAAATTTGGTGCAGATTGAACATGGTATGTTTGAGTTAGTATGAAGCATGACGTGTCCTATTGCCAACAGGTGGCGCTATTATTATAACTGAATATTGGAATTTAGATGTCTTCAGGCCATGACTCTTTCCAAATATGAAAGGCCTTATGATGACCCTCACCAAATTTGAAGATGATCCGAATAAAACTGTAGGAGGAGTTCGTCAAAGTACGAGGCCTGGAAATGTCAAAAACTGCACAAAAATTGTACAGTAAATTCAAAATAACGTGCATCCTGTTGGGTTTTGGATTTTGTACCAAGAGACTTTTTTGTAGGTAATGGTGTGTTACGCACGTGTACCGATTTTCGTACATGTACGTAAAATGTAGCTCGAGGTGCACTCTGTTGTAATTTTACAGGTGGCGCTATCGAGCCGTTTTGCCACATCCACTTCTGAAACCCATATCAGATGTAAATTTTCGCCAGTTCTGATGCGTGTGCAAAGTTTCATGAGTTTTGGAGAATGTTTAGGCCCTCAAAAAAGCGATTCACTTTGGAGAAGAAGAAGAATAATAATAAACGGAGCAATTCCAAGAGGGTCCTCGCACCGCGGTGCTCGGGCCCTAATAAAATGTGTTTTTCACAAGCAAAGGACCAAACTGAATAAACAGACTGCTATTTGTTTTCAAAATATTTGTAAGTAAACAAATAATATAATAAATACAATATAATATATATATATCTTCAAACTGTGCAAGCTTTTCCCAAACTATCTACCGCTTGACGCATTTCTACCATCACATTTCATCCCACCCAGTCTGAAGAGCCTCTCTCTCTCGCACACAATCATACATTACTCTCACACGCTTGGAAACCCTCCTGACATTTTTGTTTATACGTGCTTCTTTTCAGGGTCTGCAGCCGGTTTTTTGAGAGCTTGTAAACTGAAAATCCAGGCAGCCATGTTCCAGATAGCTGCCAGAGCTCTGCCTGTTATAAATAGTTGAGCCCCGTCTTCATGTAGCGCTGCCCTACAAGAGGGAATTTCAGAAGCACATAATTTGATTCATGACATTCTTTGAGAGGCCATTTATGGTGTGAGAAAGGTACGGGCCGGAGCCGAGAGCTCTTGCTTTGAAGTCTGCGCAGATAGCAAATGAATTCCATATGATACAAAATCCATCCCATGCCCTCAAGTCTGACCATTTTAGGCCATGAGTGCCAGAAAAGAAGCGCTGAGAGCAGAACTAGTGTTAAAACCATTAGAGTGCAGCGCGGAGTTACAGTGAATAAAAGAGTTAGTGCTACAGATTCGAAAGAATGATCTGAGACACATCTACATGCAAGCAACTACCAACCTGGCACTGTTGCCACACCATACATTACACCCTCGGCCCTAACCACACACTCCCTAGCATGGTAGCAAAACCATATATTACACACAAATACATTTAGCATGCTGTTGCAATTAAGTGTGTACAGTATAATTGGGTAATCCAAAAACAATCATGCCAGGCACACACATAAGATCACTAATTATCTGGGTTGCTTAAAAATAACAACATTTTATTATATTTGATTTATGTGAACAAATTATATTTACCGATAAAGGGGACCAAAATAATGTTGATTTAACTTTATTGATTTGTTTGGAACCAATGCACTTTAATTACATCAACGTAATTAAAGTGCACATTCATTTCAGAAAATGTGAAATCTATTTAACTTTAGTTTGCTTTAATTTTAGTACTTTAGTTAGGTTTGCTTCTATATATAAAACATTAAATAGATTCAAATATTTAATGTTAAATAATGTTTCAGCAACAACTGAATTTGCTTATACTTAAAAAAAAAACAGAAATAGTTTTATTTGGTTTAATTTTATTTGATGCATACAAACCATAAGTATAATATACAAATATAATATGCTTTAAATTTAAAAATGAACGTAAATGTTTGACTGTATTCTATTCCTTTATATTTTTTTAACACTTAGTTTGTCTCTAAATGCTAAACTGGTTGCATATATTTGACGTTAAAATAATAACCGAATGGAGAAAAAAAGAAAAAGAAAACTTGCATCTGCATCTAAATCAGTATTTTTGCTTTTAAAACTATTACGTTTAATATTAATGCATTCAGTGCCTCTTTTAAAAAATAACACAAAATAATACATAAAAGATGTTTTCCACAAGCAAAGGGCCAAACTGAATAAACAGACTGCTATTTGTTTTCGATATATTTTTTAGTAAATACAAATTTCACCACAGCTGAAACCAAAAACAGCATCTAGTGGAAGTCCATCGGGATCTGGGTGTCATTTCTGATCTGTAAGGAGAACAGAAGAATGAAATCATCTCTTTTACTCTCCTTCACCCTGTGCCTGATTAAAGACAGAAAAAATGAGACAAAGAGAGAGAGAGTCCTTTCTGTTCCTGCTATAAAAAGAGCACAGATCAAGGAAATCTGCTCCATTATCCGACTGAATCAAAGAGAAGGAGCACGGGCCTGTGTTTGGAAGAATACAGAGGAAAAGGTCTCGGAAGAAAGACATGCTGTATGGTAACAGGGTCAGAGGTTTTCTATAATGCAGGGAAAAGACTCAGAGATGAACAACATATGACCTGTTTGGTTTTTAAGCAGCCGCAGACCTTCAAGAAATCCTTCAGAATTGCATTCTTTAAGAATAAAAACTTCTTTAAGGAGCAAACCGTATTGTTGGAATCATCATGCAATGTTCAGAAGCAATTGAGGAGCCACAGGAGATGTGTGACGTCATCCTGACATAATCAAGCAGGAAAACAGGGACATTATGAAGGGAAATTGTTCGCTCCATATGCACCTGCTCTTCACGTTCCTCTGCCATTATGATGACGCGAAAATATCTCCAAAACTAATGAGTCTCAAGGGATGGCTGCCAATACCATTAGAGATCTCCAACAGTGTTAATCTGCTGGAAACGGACCGAGCTGGCTAAAGGATTTGTTTGATTTCCATAAATTCAGACTGGTCTATATGAAGAGGGATTCATCAAATCATATATCCTCCATTAGTTAATTCAGTCGGTATGTTTTTCTTTTTATACAACGAAATGTCCATACAATGAAAATCAGAAGGAGAGAGAGAGAGAGAAAAAAGATACAAAACAACTTTAATGTTCAACAATAGAAAGTTATACATGTTAACAA
>NW_015557124.1:818698-820345 GCF_001515605.1 Sinocyclocheilus anshuiensis | reverse complement strand
CCCCCCCCCCACCATTTAATTTTTTTTCTGGATTCCATTTTAACGTTATTTATTTATTTAAATATACGTTTTTTGGAACTATAATTTTCAGTGTGCAGACATTTTTTTTATTATTAATTTTTTGTATTATTATTTTATTATAAAAAGATTTTCTGCACCTGAATTAAATTTTTGGGTCTTTTGGATGTGCACACCTTTTTGCATTGCTTTTCAATTTTAGCAACCAAAAAGCATGTTTAATTAATTGAATTCAATAAACATTAACAATTTGATAATTTATTAAAACTTTTACAATAATAGGGCCCCTATGAATTTTTTTTTATTTTTCAGAAATTCTTTCATTTAATTATTATTAATTTTTTTTTTCAAATATACATTATTGTTTTGCGAAGTCGTTAAAAGTTAATTTCTGTGATGAGCTCTATTTGTGTGAGTTTCTAAAGTACTTTTTGTTTTTGCATCCTATTATTTCGATGATGATGCTTGGAAAGCTGAAACTGTCAGCTGAAACATGCTGCTAATTGGAAGCTACTCAAACGTGACTTATTACAGTGTTTAGTAACTGAAGTAAAACGCTTTTTTTTCTAGTGGCATGTCTGTAAATTCCAGTTTCATCAAGCATAAAATCCAAACAGCACGGGAAAAGCGAATGTCCTGTCTCGGATGCAGGGACGCGAGACGGCGGGGCAGATGGCAGTGGGTCGACGAGACCACTTAGGTGCGAAGCTGTGTGGGAAAGTTAGACCACAATGCCTTCGTTTACCAACCCAGAACAAGCGAGAAGGTGCCATGAAATGAGCTTCGGGAGGCTGGCCGTGTGATGTTTAATTAATGCAGTGCTGTCAAGCTCAATTCGCTGCTCGTCTCATTCAGTATGGATGAACGCGGGACGCTTTTGCTGTTGCAATGCACACATATGCATACGGTTAAAAAGATCAAACGCCTTTTAAAGGGTAAACGTACATCAAGATGCAATTTTAGCGTTGAAGCGTGACTAATGAGGGGCTGTAATCTTTACATTTGACATGTCGAACATCTCTCCATATAGAAAAACCAACAACGCCCTTGATTATTTGCGATTTGTGAGTGGTAAAAAGTTCAGACTATTTCAAATATTTATAAATGGGAATGTTTTGCAAGATAAACACTTCTGGGTAAAGATTTGTCTGTGTGTGTGTGTGTGTGTGTGTTAGTTAGGGACTGGACGAGTGCTTCACCATCTGGTCTAAGTCATCTCCAGGGACTTCTGGAAGTCTCCGTGGTCTGCTTGTGTGGATTACAGAATGCACTAGTCATGGTTACAAGGGCCTGGTCCTGTAGACACACTGAGATGCAGAAAAACTGCTGCTAATAGACTAAACAGAGCACAAGAGACGGCACTGTGTCCAACACAGCTCTAATATTTGCCCAGCGCTGGCCTGCTAATGTAAGCCGCTGTCGAAGTCCAGCACGGGATAATATCCAATCTGTTCACTCTATGCAGATTCATCACATCTCACAGCAGAAAATGCCAAAATATTCTGAAGGAATATGGAAAATTTATTCAGAACATAATAACAAGAAATATAAAAATAACAAATGCATTAAATGCATGCATTAATAAAAAATACCAATAAATTCATGCAATAAATACTGATGTTTAATATA
>NW_015557124.1:813933-816003 GCF_001515605.1 Sinocyclocheilus anshuiensis | reverse complement strand
GTTTAATATATATATATATATATATATATATATATATATATAGCCACACTACATGAAATAATACTCTTAGCTGAGACAACGGAGTCTTGTGCTTGCACAAGTTCTTGTTCTTTTTTTTCAGATTCATTCTTTCTCATATGAAAACAAAACAAAAATGACAAATACAATTCTAAAACTATAGTTTTATACAACAAGAATCCAACCAAATACCAAAAATACCAACTTCTCAGTCAACTACTCATATTCAGAATATTAATATATATTTAGCTGCACTACATGATATAACATACTATTAGGCAAGATAGTATGTTATATACTATCACCCCCCCATTTTTTCCAATGTTTTGCTGAATAAATGTTAATTTCAGTTTAATTTTATTTGAAAGTTTTAATAATTTTGCCATTATTTAATTTAATTAATTAATTTATTTCGTTGTTGTTGACTTTTTTGTTGTTGATAGTTTTATTCTATTCTACGTTAGCTGAAGGTAAAGTGCACACTCACTGTTTCCCTGGTGCTCGTGTTCTCAATGTTTCTGCGCAGATACCCGCGATCCTGAAGGGCGACGAGAGCACCGGAGCGGTCGTGCTTCACGCGGGGGTTAACGACACCAAGCTGCGGCAGACGGAGACACTGAAGAGGGACTTCAGGAGCCTGATCGAGACGGTGCGCCATACATCGCCAGCAACGACGATCATCGTGTCAGGACCGCTTCCCACATATCGACGAGGACACGAAAGGTTCAGTAGACTTTTTGCTTTAAATGAATGGTTATTGTCATGGTGTAAAGAACAGAAACTGCTCTTTGTTAATAATTGGAATCTTTTCTGGGAGCGTTTTTCGCTTTGACACAATCTGTATTGTTAAAAGCGCTATATAAATAAAGGTGACTTGACTTGACTTGACTTATTCTCTAATTGTTCAGTTTTATTTTCACTTATTAGTAACTAGATCAAAAT
Organism: Sinocyclocheilus anshuiensis; assembly: GCF_001515605.1. Lineage (NCBI taxonomy): Eukaryota > Metazoa > Chordata > Actinopteri > Cypriniformes > Cyprinidae > Sinocyclocheilus > Sinocyclocheilus anshuiensis. The sequence continues at coordinate 815,043 of NW_015557124.1, read as the reverse complement.
GGGGAATGTTGCCTTGGCAATTAGCTGAAATAAAATAAACTTAATTTTGTTATTTTACTTTATTGCAGTTGATGTTTATTTAACATATTTTTTATGGTAAAATAATGGAGTCCATTTGTTTGATTTTCACTTTTTGCAGATTTATTACTGCTCATAAGACAAAAGTGAACCTTTATTAAATGTTATATATATATATATATATATATGTTCACTCTTTGCAGATTCAAAACTGTTTCATCAAGATAAGAATGAGATTGGATGGAGACTATGCACAAAAAAAGTGGAAAAACCCCAAATAAGTACATGCATAAATAAATCCAGACTCTAAATTCAGATCAATAGGTATTACCAAAGAACCTAGTTGTCCTCTCTATCTCTTACAGTCGTGCGGGTCGCTAGTGACTAGATCTTTGTTAAAGTGACATGACGTGGCCAAGTATGGTTACCCATACTAGGAATTAGTGCTCTGCATTTAACCCATCCTTAGTGCACACACACAGCAGTGAACACACACACACCGTGAACACACACCCGGAGCACCCGGATCACAATCACATCTTAACGGGCTGGCATGTATATTCCTGCAGACGATCGATGTGTGAGCATCAGTGAATGGCACCTTTAATCTGGAGCTCAGTGAAGTCAATAGGATTGTGTGAAGCTGCAGTGATTAAGTGATCGTCTGGCCACTGATCCAGCCTGCTCTAAAGAGAGCCAGAGTGAGTGGAAGTGCCTGTTCAATCTGTCACAGACCCAAAGCATCCCATACATCCCAGCTCATCACACGCGCCTGTAAATGTGCTTTTGTTCAGTGGGTTACACTTCAAAGGGCACCAGTATGAAGGTCAGGTGGTGAGTTCATACTGTGCTGTATCAGTATATAATCTTAATATTTTAGAAGGCTATTATATTATTTTTTTATTATAAAACATTAACATTAAACAAAAATCATATTAAACTACACCTATAAATAATATAATAAAACCATAAAATATACAATATGCCTTTAAATAAACTGACCTACATATAAAAACATTGTATAGATAATTAAATAAATTTCATATTTTAATTTTAAAAAATTAATTATAATTACATTCATTAATAATTATA
>NW_015557124.1:807345-813896 GCF_001515605.1 Sinocyclocheilus anshuiensis | reverse complement strand
ACAAACACGCTATAATATACACATTAAAATATGACTTTAATATATATATAAATTTAATTTATATTAAATACATATATATATATATATATATATATATATATAATTTAAATGTATTCAGACTGTTCACTAAATACATGGAGAAAATTTGCACCTTAAAAATATCCTTAAGGCTTTTCAAAAATACATTCAAATTATAAATCTTATTCAAAATAAAATCTGTCTTTAGCCGCACTATGGGAAGTAAGATACAGGGAGCTGAGATAATGGAGTCCGTTCTTGCATTTTTTTCTAAAGCATACAGAGAATAATATTTGCACTGCATGAAAATCATCCACGCAACACTGATCTAGTATTATTCTTTCTTTTCTGTGCCTGGTTTGCTCTAATGACAGCGTCTGATGACTGTGTTAGATTAAATAAATGGCTCAGTGTTCTCAGCAAGCCAACAGCAGCATTATTAAGCTGCCTACCTGTGTTATGATGATGGATCTCAACTAAAGTAAGTGCGCCCGCCACGCACACAGAACATGTCTGTGAGGACCATCAGCACGGAGAAATGAAAAAGTGACTCTGAGCGTCGAGAACAACGGGTTACAACATGATAACAGTGAGCAATGAAATCAGTCATATTCTACACTTAAAACATCTTACATTAGAAGCAACTGATGTGTTTCAGGCCTAAGAATTAAACAAACTGTTTGCTGCTGTACAGTCTATTTTTAATATCACTGATATACTGTTTTCATTTTTCATTTCAGTTAAAGTATTAGTCCGTTTTTGCCATTTTTATAATTTTTGTTTGTTTTGTTGTCTGCTATTAATTTTTATTTCAGTTTAAATACATCTGTCTACATATATACACACATAATCGTGTGTGTGTGTGATATGCTATTATTTTTTGACATACTATTATTAAATTTTTGTTGATATTTTTAATTAGTGTATTTTTATATTTTCTTTTTATTGTTTTCATTTTAATTGTTAACGTTTTAGTAATTTTGCTGTGTTTTTGTCACTTGTGTTATTTAATTATTTAATCTATATAGTATTTTTTTTTAAATGTATTTTATGTTTCAGTTTTAGTTAATTTAGTACTTCAAGTTAAACTAATGAAAATGAGAAATGTTGCTTTGGCAACTAACTAAATCGATTTTTATTTTATTTATTTATTTATTTCATTTTTAGTTTTTTTAAGTGTTTATTTTATTTAAAGTAATCAATTTTTTTTATTTATTTTAGTTTTAGATTTAGTTAATGATACTAACTCTGCTATAAAAAAACTATTTTTAAAAGTTGTAAATATATATGCATATATATTTATATATATATTACTGGAGTACATTTTACAAGAAAAAACGATTTCAGTTTTTCCTACTTAAAAATTAATGTTTATTTTAATGTTACTTGCTGATTCTTTTAATTATTTGTGAAATTTACTAGCAAGTTCCAAGTGAAACACTTTTTTAGTGCACTGTAACTTTAAGACTTATACATGTAAATGACTTCTGTTAAGATTTGCAAACATTTGCAAGCGCACTAGCAGTTTACACATGCTGCATCATAAAAAGTCTACAGCACTTTGACCTTGTTTACTTAAAAGTAGCAAGAAAAATCCAGTTTTCAGTGAACACGTCTGCGACGAGGTGTACTATACACTGTAAACACAAAAGTTTAACTTGTGTACAAGAAACATGAGAACTTTGATACCAGACGCAATTGTTTCTAATGAGATACGTGTCACATGGCAGCAGCGTGTGCATCAGAAATTAAAAATCACAAAGGTGTCAAGCGCGGTGTGACATCTGACTAGAAAAATCATAGGTGAACATAATATGAAGAAATGTCAAACTTTATGAAAAGTGCTAACAAGCTCACTTTTAGAACACCTGGGAAGAGACTGAATGCTTTTTGCACCTAATTAATTTGCATGTGTCACCTTAAGGCTGTCATACCACTTAATTTGTCACCTATATCAACCTGTATCCCATTACAGACGTTATGATGCTCATAATAAACAAGAGAGATGGTGAATCGAGTGTTTCTGTATTTATAATAGTGATTTTCTTACAGAAACTTGAGCTCAATTCTTTTGCTCGATATCAATGTCAATTAATTCGCTGACGTTCAAATGTGGGCAGACTTCAACTTCTCGGCAGAAAGTTGCAGAAGTTGCGATTGAGTCTTATGTAAACATCTCCAATTGAGATACGTTTCAAACACCCTTATTATAGCAAGGTATCATTTATTTCAGATGAAAAGACCAAAGGAGAGGCAAAACAGTCAAAGACGAGAGCTCAACATCAGTGCTGAAGAAAAAAATGGAGGCCGTAGAGCAGAAAAGTGGGTGATGTAATTAATGTGGGATGCAAACAGAGCAAGAATATGAGAGCGAGAGCTGTGGGTGGAAGAAAAGAAGAATAGATGAAGAGAATGAGATTCAGGAGGAGGAGAGAGCACATATTGTAATTCTGCATCATAATTATCTGTACATCTGCGTACAAGGTGCCTACATGTTTTCATAGAGTAAGAACACAGTTTCATGTTTAAGATTGTTTTTTCAGAGTGTGTGAATGTGTAGAAGTCTCTTCTGCTCACCGAGGCTGCATTTATTTAATCAAAAATACAAAAATAACAGTAATATTATGAAATAATATTGCAACTTAAAATGACAGTTTTCTATTTTAATATACTTTAAAATGTAATTTATTCATGTGATCAAAGCTGAATTTTCAACATCATTACTCCAGTCTTCAGCGTCACATAATTCTTCAGAAGTCATTCTAATACACTGATTTATTATTTTATTTTATTTTTTCATGATTTTTTTCCGTTAATTTTTTTCACCATTTATTAAAAACAGAATGACCATTTCTTCAGTCTTCAGCATCACATAATTCTTCAGAAGTCATTCTAATACGCTGATTTATTATTTTATTATTTTTTTAATGATTTTTTCCCCTTCATTTTTTTCACTATTTATTAAAAACTGAATTACCATTTCTTCAGTCTTCAGCGTCACATAATTATTCAGAAGTCATTTGAATACACTGGTTTATTATTATTTATTTTTTTTCATGATTTTTTTTCCCTCTAATTTTTTTCACCATTTATTAAAAACAGATCTTTTATAACAATATAAGTCTTTACTATCACTTTTTATTTTATTAATTTAACACATCCTTTCTAAATAAAAGTATCAATTTCTTTCTCTTTCTTTCAAAAAAAAAATAAAATACTGACCCCAAACTTTTGAACAGTAGTGTATATTGTTACAAAAGATTGATATTTTAAATAAATACTGTTCTTTTTTTGTTCTATTCATCAAATTACCCTGAAAAAAAGTATCACAGGTTCCAAAAATATATTAATCAGCACAGCTGTTTCCAACATTGATAATAAATCAGCATAATAGTATGATTTCTGAAGGATCATATGACACTGAAGACTGGAGTAAAGATGCTGAAAATTCAGCTCTGCATCACAGGAATAATATTTTAATGTATATTAAAACAGAAAACCTTTATTTTAAATTGCAATGATATTTCATCATTTTTTTTTTCATTATTTTATCATCATATAAGCACAGCCTTGATTAGATTGATGCCTTCTTTATATTCAGTATCGTTTATATTCAATACAAAATAATAACATAATAACATTGAAATCTAACATCGAAATTCCCTTGAGCCTTTGCTCAGTTGAATGTGGTGAGCCTTCGCAAAGGAAAAAACGAACAGATCCAATCTAATCTTTCTCACATCACTTTTGGAAACGTCAGGCTGGCACTAGTGTGGAGGTATCCTGCCAGAATTGTCATGCTCTTTGAGTTTCTTATCTGCAAATCAAAAGGACGGTGAGTAGTTGAGTTAAATCCATTGGCCTTGCCATAGTCAGTCTTCCTGCACACGATGATCTGAGTTTGCAGTTGATAGGAGCAATTAATCAAAAAGCCTCCAGAGCTGAGGCAACGTGGGTAAAGTAATAAAACAGTCAATGCACGCACATCAACAGTTTGTAATGAGTTTGTTTTGAGTGAATTCCTGGCTGCTTTAGGATCTGATCTACTGGCCAGTGCTCGCTCTCTCTCTCTCTCTAGGGTTCATTTATTCCCTTAAAAACCAAAGTAAGTGCTTCATCTACTACTGGCAATCAAACTAAAGTAATTCCATTAACTTCATATCTGATTCCACACTTCAGAATCTGGCTGCTGCCAATTTAGTTACGCTTAAACCAATGCAAAATTAGCTTGTTGGGTCAGAAAGGTATGATCAGAAAACACTGAGGCACTTATAGTCTGTCAATCATTCGTGAGTTCAACTTGACAACACACAGAGAAAGCCAGATGAGAAAGTTCAATGTCATATTCAGCATTAACGCATTGCTTTTATGTAACATTTCAATAGACAAGAAGACAAAAATGAATAACTTAGGCATAATATTGCTAGTTGGCAGTTACTTTGTCAGTTTTAGCTCCACCACTGAAAATATTTCCAAAACAGAACTGTTCTCGAATGAATCAGCATTTTTTAAACGAATCAGTTGAATGCATGATTCAATGACTTGCTTATTGACATGGTCACTTGTTTATGTCCTGAATGAATTATCGCTTTTAAACAAAACAGTTTGAAAGATTGATGCAATAACACTGAATGAAAACATGAAGCTGTGCATAAATTCTAAAAATGTGCATAAAAAACGTATGCGCTCATCTGAGTCGGATAAATTTAAGAAAACATGTGCATAAACTAAGATGGAAACACATTTGCCAAATAAATTCCTCAATACACATCCCAAAAAATGTATCAAAAAGCCTTTCTGCGATGGGATGGCATAACAGCAGACATCTAACCTCCGAAAGCAAGATAAAACATAACCGCATTTACTGCGCTTCGTCTGCACGTTCTGAGGTGCAAGCAATTTATTATATTTGAAAAAAGACCCACAGTGGCTTCTCCTACTGCAGCAAATGACCTTGTTCTTAGTGATATTTGGTGCCAGTGTATCAAGATGACTTTGTTCTCTGACTCATTAGATGGAAATGGCGCTTTATTCCCAACTGTGATATTCCAATGTTGTGCATAACTAAAATTGGCAAATTTGGATGGAAACATAGCCAGTGACTCGCTCATAAAGACCTGAATCCTGAATCAATCAGTGTTTCTAAGAGATTTGCTTAAGTGAATGACTCTGTGACTCTGAAGATAGCTCTTTTTTTTGTTTTGTGCCTGAATGAATCAGTGTTTTGAACAAATCGGTTGAGCGAATGATTCACTCATTAAAACAATCACTTTGCTGCCACCTACTGGCGCATCGATGTAAACTGCAGAAATGACCAGTAGGTCAGGATTGTTAAAAAAAAACATTTTAAAGACTGTGATCACAAAGATCAGTTCATAGCTCTGAAAATATTTATGAAAAATATAAAATATTTTAAAGCTGATTATAAACAGGAAAAAAACACTAATAAAATAACAATAAAATAAAATAATAAAATAATAATATGACTTTTTAAGATTTTACTCATTTGCATGAATTTAAATATCACAGTTTAAAAAGCTTCTGGTATTTTCATGTGTTCATACATCCAAATCTAAAATCATAATGAGCGTTCAGATGAAACATATCTTGTCACAGAAGTTTGCTGAAATAATTACTTTTAGTATCCTGTTATGTGTCACACAGCCATAATATGCTAACATATTTGTGATACTGCTATTAGCATATGCTCATATAAATAAGCTATCAGCAGGTACCATATGTACTCAAATGTGTGACAACAGCTTATGGCAGAATATATTTGGCAAAGCTTGATGAAACTGCCAGGAAAGTTTACCTCATTAATACACTGTTGACAAAGTTTAACAAGATGCTGCTAGACTATAACACTAATGTTTGCTACAGTTTGATACAGTACGGTTGTGCTGTCAGATAAGGAATTAAATTAATTAAAAAGAGAAATAAGGATTAAACAAAGGAAAATGTGTTTTGAATATGAATATAATTTACATAACTTTTCACGATACAAATTGTTGCAAAGTATATCAATACTAAAAAAGCTTATTTTATTTTATTTTATTTAAGTTAGTTTCCAAGGCTCATTTTCAGATAAGGAATTAAATTAATTAAAAAGAGAAATAAGGATTAAACAAAGGAAAATGTGTTTTGAATATGAATATAATTTACATAATTGCATATTACATTACATATTATTTACTTTTTTGCATTTTAAAATATGATTTTTTTTTTACATAAAACCTTAAAATTAAATACATTTTGTATATAAATAAATTAACTGAATTAATTACATACATACTTATAACATTCTGTTTTTTAGTTGCCAAGGAAACATTTGAGCGCTCGGTACGCTCCTGGCGTTTTAAAAAACGCGGCGCTCCCATTGAGAACAATTGAAAAAAATATGCTAGCCACTGGGAAAAACGCTTTGGTAGACACACGGCCTAACTTGTGCACTAAAATAACAAAAAAATAAAAAATAAAATAAAATAAAATAAAAATGAAAAAAATATACAACTAAATTAGGACTATAACTA
>NW_015557124.1:802439-806225 GCF_001515605.1 Sinocyclocheilus anshuiensis | reverse complement strand
TTAATTAAAAAAAAAACTATAACAGTATCTCAAAAAAAAGAACAAAAAGAAAAGAAAAGTTATTTCAGGTAGTCACCAAGGCAGCATTTCTCATTTTCATTTAATCTAACTTTATGTACTCTGCACTCGTCCACCCAATCACAGTGCACAATTATGTATATAAACACATTCATAATTCATATAAAATGTTGTATTGTCACAAAATACCACAGTTTAATTTGCCTGTAGACCCGAGCAAACGGCAAACCCTGCCTACCGCTGAGGCCAAACACATGAATAGACGAGTGAATGGATGTGTGACACTAATCTACGTCTGTTTAATGTTTGTGAGAGCACCAGCGGCGCCCGTTGTAAGCTCATAATGAAGGGTCAAACTCAAGCCGCGCGTTATAATCCGGCTGATTGGGAGATGGCAGGCTGGAAATTGTTGCCATGGATCAATGCTGGAGCAATCTGTGAAAGGAGAGCAGTGGAATAGCTCTGCTACTAATCAATGGCTATTCATTTTCAGCTACCGCACAACCTAGGATGAGACATTTAATAGTGCGTGGTCAGATAATTACCACCTCCAATTAAGATCTGGTGACAGGAAGGGATAAATGAAGACCATACTCGACTGACTTTAATGGAGAGACACGCCACGCTCCGATCGACATCATGTAAATGGCTGCCATTGTCACATCCTCCACTGAAGCATAGATGCTCGGTAATGAACTTGGATGGAAATGTTCAACTTTTCAAGCATCAGTCGGGAAGTGCAGCACATGTAAAACTTTCTCAAAACGTGTTCAGCTGCAGTGTTATTATATGTTAGTATCATTGAGGTACTATTGTAGGTTTTTGTTAATATTTTTAGTTAAAGTTTTTTCTTGCATTTTTTTTTTTTATTACTTTTTTTCTTTTGTGTCTATATAGTATTTACTATTTTTATTTTATTGGTGTTAGTTCATTTAGTTTTAGTTCATTTAGTACTACAAGTAAAACTAAAGGAAAAAGAGAAATGTTGGCTTGGAAAATTGAAATAAATTATTTTTTTTTATATTTTATTTAAATTAATATTTATTTTAATTAAAAATATATAATTGTTTTAGGAGAATCATATAATATTAGTGTTTTGTTAATATTTTGATTAGATTTTTCTATTTTCTCTTTTCGCTTATATTTTTTATAAAAAGTTTTAGTTTTAGTAATTTTGTTTTTGTCATTTTTTTTAGGTTTTCGTAATTTGTCTATAGTAGTATTTATCAATTTTATTTTTTCTAGTTAGTTTTGAGTTATTGTAGTACTTTAAGTTAAACTAAACAAAAAATAAGAAATGTTGGCTTGGCAATTTGATGAAATACAATTAGTTTAGGTTTTTAATATTTTATTTGTATATTTTATGCTTTCATTTTAATTTAAGTTAAAGTTTTAGTAATTTTTGTGTTTTTTTTTATGGTTTTAGTTTTAGTTAATGATAATAACCCTGATGAGCTGACATTTACTGAGATGTGTGTGTGTGTGTGTGTGTGTGTGTTTATCTCTAATTTTAGCAACTGTGCAGTGTTTTTCATTTGCAATACATCATGCAAACATTAGAACAATACTGTTCCAATACTTTTATCAGACTCCTGTGCACAAAAATATGACATTTTAAATAAAATGCAATTTTCTCCAGTTTATGTACTATTTTGGTTCCCATTAGGGCCTTTCGCACCGCGGGAACCTTTTCATAGTACCAGAACTAATTATGGAACTACCCACTTTTTGGCGTTTTTGCACAGACGGAACTGGGTGCGATTTTAGTACCGGACTGCCTTTTTCGAGAACCAAATTAGCTCCTACTCCGGAGCAGGGTCTTGTAAACATACTGTAAACATTGTGTCAACTTATTTCGCAAGTATGGAGAACAGTGATAGATGGACGGACGCTGAAGTGCAGGCACTTTTGAACATTTACGCAGCGGAGGAAATCCAGTTGGAATTTGAAGGAACAAAACGTCCTCCATCCTCCTGTTGTTAACGTTGTTCTTCTTTGTTTCCGTTGTTGAACGCCGCGCACAAATGACGTCGCTGTCGACCGGCTTACGTCACTTCCTAGTACACACTGTCGGTGCAAATTAAACCCTTTAAATGGTACTGGGAAATAGTTCGCACAAAATCGTCCTAGTACTTTAGTACTGTACATTTAGTTCTGGAACTAAAGCGGTGCGAAAGGCCCTATTGACTTCCATTATATTGACAAAAAAAAAATCTAAATATGCAGTTCAGTAAGTGTTGAGACACAGGCTATAATGAGCATGTTTAATCTGAGTAAGTGTCAAGTCCACCTGTTCTTACTTCTTTATTTATCTACTTATTTTAACTTCAAAAGTGTTTTGCATACTGTGAAGCTTGAAAGCCTCAGTCTTCATTCACTGCAAGGGAATGGAAAAGAAGCAGGCTCGAAGCAACATGTGGGTGTAAATAATGACAGAATCTTCATTCTCTGGTAAACTAACGGTTTAAAGACAATTGCGAGTTTGTTTGCAACTCTCCAACCCAACACCATTAATTTATGACAGCAAAGGAAAACACAATTCATACGGCACACAACGCCTCAGCACAAAGCAAACATCTGTTTCAAGTATGCGTTTTACAGCCCTCTTGCTTCAGTTCATGCTACAGATCCGTCTCTCCAGCTCTCATACGCCATCTGAATGGAATAAACAGAATCTATCGCTGAATTACGTCTCCACCGAGGATAAACTGTTACTATTGGGCTCCAAGCACTCTCCTGTGGTAATTCCTTTATGTCAGGCCCATTAAACTGAAATTGTGAGTTTACGATCGCTGACTGTAAGAAAAAAATTCTCCTATAGCTCTGATATGACCCACGGGAGACATCTGCTCAACCTTAACTCATGTACATGACTTGATATCAGGCCAGCTTTCCATTCCTGTTTACATATACTGTACCTTACATTCCATGTTCAACTTCCCACACAAACCGTGTAATGCAAATTGCACGGCGGATTTCTGCCGGTTTAACCGCAGAACTGACCAGCTGCGCTTGACACATGAAGGTTGGTTTTAGCACGGTTTTGTGGATCGCATTTTTGGCTTCTGCTTCTGCTGGAGTCACAGCATGAAACATATGAACATTATTGCTGCACAGCACTGAAAGAAAAGCATCTGCCCTGAGAATGAAACCAGTGGCGGCTCGTCGGGGGAGGCACAGCTTCCCCAAAATTTTGAGGTGAAAATGGGGAACGATTTAATGTTAATACAATTCACAATTCATTTCAGTTCATGTCTCAGAATGTGTATTTTTTGTTTGTAATTTCACAGCTGTAATACCATAACATGTTACTGAAGTTGGAAAGCACCGCTTTTCTATCACGAATGTGCCGAATCTGCTGATGAAATTACAACCGATAGGTGATAGAGAAGGGGAGGGGGAGGCCGGGGGAGAGCTAAGCTCTCGTGCCTCCGTTGGTAAAAAAAATTAGCCAATCAGCATCCAGTGTTCACTTTTTAGCGCTGAGGAGTGTTGAGAAAAGAAACTTCGCTCAAACAATATATATACAAATTAAAAATAAAGGGAGAACATGCCTAAGCTGGATATACAGCAGTCGGCTTAATTAAATGACACAACAAGCAGCTCTCTTTTAACACAGACTTTTAAGAAGTGATAGATGTTTGCTTCAAGTGATATAGGCCAGGTAAGTGAAATTATATTATCTTTCTGTATGTGCCTTTTCTTTACGTTTTCTGACTAAAAGCAACCAAAAAGCAAATTTAAAGTGGTTAAGCAAATAATAATAAT